>NW_028297225.1:0-92430 GCF_054948205.1 Urtica dioica subsp. dioica | reverse complement strand
TGGGTAAATGAACTTATGAATTAGCTAAATTAATCTAATAAAATAAGAAAAATGAAAGATGATCATACATAACCTTGAATTAATATTATAAGGACCTCATTATACTTCTGAAGGATATGAAACTTGGAGTGCAAGTCACAACTTACGAAAAACTCATATATGTAGTATATATAATATCATCACAGAGTGCAAAGAACTGATATTGTGACTAAAAAAAAGAGAGATTCCAAGGTTCGTAAAAGAGAAACGATGTGATTAGAATCTGATAAGATCTCAGAAGTGTTGGAAATCTGATAACGAAGTTGCAAAACTTGTAAAGGAATTTTCTCCGAATTGTGGTGAATTCAATGAACAAGTGTAAATAATTTTATATTAAAGGGAATAAAATTTTATATTGGGAAATGAAGCTATACATAAGAGCGCCGGGAAATCCGACCTTGTCTCTCTCTCCGAGCTAAGAACTCGCAAAAGCAAAAAAAAAAAAAAATGTCAGCATGACAAGATAACCACGAAAAAAGAGAAAAACGAGGAATGAAAATTCGGAAATAGTGGAGTCTTCATTCATATTCATAAGTAGGTGGTCTTGGATGATGTATTTCTCCACCAAGCACAAGTGTGGAAATATATATTGCCATAAAATCTTATATCAAATTGTTGATATAGGTGTAGAAATCTAATTAGTCATTACACGGAGGAAGACAAAGAAAATGGTCTTCTTATGCTTGGTGGAGAAATACATCATCCAAGCCCACCTACTTATGAATATGAATATATTGCCCATTTTGTATGTCTAATAATTCATATACTGAGTTTCCTTTGCTTTGCTTTGGCTTGTATGCTTTTTTTGCTGTATCTTGCTTTGTCTTCTCCAAAGCTTTTTTTTTTTTTTTTTTTTTTTTTTTAATTAATCCAAGTTTCTTAAAATAAATAATAATAAAACAGTTTTACCAGAACAAGCCTTAAATCCTACCTAAACTTAAGAACTAGCTAAAGTATTATAATAAAAGAAAAGAAGTAAAAAGAATAGATGATCATCTGTACCGTACCTTATATTGATGTTGAGAACCTCAAGATTACCCACCTTCAAAATATCTAAAGGTAGATAAAGCTTGGACTGTAAGTAAGAGCTTCAAGGCTTTGAATTTCAGGCCTTGTAGCCAGTACATAGTAACTAAGTTCACCTTGGATGCAATCGAAAATCACACCAGCTTCATTGTTTTTGCACCATAATAATTTGTAGCCCCTTATATCCGGTTCTTTGTAGATCATGAATGAAATTACGTGATCTGTGCGTATGTCACAGAATATGTTATGACGGATTCTGTGACAAACACCAAAATTCGAGTGATCAAAACAGTAAAAGCTGTAAGTGCGAGAATATAAAGAACACAGAGATTGGTGACCCAGTTCGGCAATCCCTGCCTACGTCTGGGGGGCCTTAGCCCGGTGGAAAGCAATCTACTATGATAACGTGGTACAATAAGGTTTTACACTAAACGACTCCCTCGCTAGCTACCCAACCTACGTCTATCTTCTTCAACAGCAACTTAGGCTCCCCCTAAGCACGAGATCCCCTCGATTCCCACAGAAGCTCTCTCCCGAGACTTCTAACAGTGTTTCCCGATCAAAACAAAGGAAAAACCTAACCTCTTGCTTCTAATACAATCACCCGTATATAGGCAACAAAGCAGAGGTAACAGACACCTTAAGAGCTTGAACACAGGTCGTTCAATGCTCAGCTAAAACACTCAAAAAATTAATCTCTCAAACAAGTGTTTCCAAAGGGTCAAGAATGTGAGTGAAAGGAGGACGCCTCATATAGTCTTCGAAGCGAATTAGGGCGTGTGATTCTGTTGCTGGCACCAGGGATATCATATCTTCAGATCCCTGGAAAATCTCGCGAATATTTGATGATTCCGAGAATGTTGCAGAATATGTCGCAACAATATCTGCGACAAAATCAAATATTCTCTGCCGCGTGAAGGCTCCACATCATTAACAAATATCCTCCTTTTATGAGCAATTTTGCCAAATAAACATCGCCAATTAATTGCAAAGCAGTTGCATTAACAATCTCCCCCTTTGGCGGTGTTTTAGGCAAAATCAATGCGAGGTTCAAGTGTAACTCGCGAGCGCGTTAGGATGAGCGCGCGCTAAGATGAGCCTAGATAAGCATCAGTAAAGATTACACAAAATATGGGAAATATAAGCGTAATCAACGTAGTCTCAACATATTAATGAACCTCGATACTACTCTCCCTTTTTGCCTGAAGACATGCTTGACAAAACGGAAGACAAGCAAAGCCAAAGTCTAAGACAAAAGGAAAGAGTACAAAGCAAGCCAACCAATAAAAAGACAAACCAGCTCATCACCTCCAATACAGAGCAGCAAACATGTCTCAGAACTCAGCAAAACCGACGGAAGACTCGTCTGCATAATCAACAGCGGCTGAGGTCGATGCAGAGGCGGTTCCAGCACGTGTAGGGGCAGCGGAAGTGGATGATGGTGCTGGTGCCGATATTCCCCCCTTATTTTTGTTTTTTTTTTCTTTTTTTTCTTTTTTCTTTTTTTTTTTCTCTTTTTTTTGTTCTTTTTTTTCCCTTTTTTTTTCTCCTTTTTTTTTTTTTTTTTTGTAAGGGAAATAGCTCACGAAGGTGATGACTCAAGATTCGATAACACATAGACCCAAGGCGGATCTAGGTGCTTCGAACACATGCGACCGGTTCTTACGCTCCACAATACCGTTTTGTTGGGGAGTGATAGGTGCCGATAACTCGTGGGAGATGCAATGGTCTTCACAGAATTCAGCCGAGGCGTTGTTCTCGAACTCATGACCATAATCGTTGCGTATTTGTATCACCTTGCCTATGTCACAAGCTTTCTCCTTTTGAAGGCGGAAGCAGAGAGCCTTGAAGACTTGGAACGTCTCTCCCAGGCTTTCAACCTGCATAGGACCCATGAGGTCCATATGGAGCAGATCCAGAACACGTGTCGTAGAAAGATGTTGTGACATATTGTGTGACATCTTGGTCTGTTTGCCTATCTGACAATCTCCACAGATCTTTCCACCCTGGTACTTCAGTGCAGGAATACCACGAACAGCTTCCTTCGAAATAACGTCATTCAGACTGCGGTAGTTGAGATGTCCAAGACGCTTGTGCCATAAGTCCGTCTCCTCGAGTTTGGTCTTCAAACAGGTTTCTGGCAACACATCTAGAGGCACCCATAAGTAGCAATTATCGGAGGAGCGTTTACCTATCATAACATGATTGTTGGAGGCATTGGTCACATTGCACGTAGTCTTGTTGAAGTGGACATAGAGCTCGGCATCACACAATTGGCTGACGCTGATAAGATTGGCTTTAAGGTCTTGCACGTAGAGGAATTTGCCAAGAGGGGGCAGACCATCAACATTCAGTGTGCCTACACCGAGGATTTTCCCTTTGACCCCGTCACCAAAGGTAACATGGCGACTAGGACAAGTCTCGATTTTCTTCAAAAGATCCTTTTGACCGGTCATATGGCGGGAGCAGCCACTATCAAAGTACCAATCTTCGGTCGTCATAGCTCTGAGTGAAGTGTAAGCAACATTGCATCGGATGTCTGGTTCACGAACTCTCCAAATCTTCTCGGGAGGGGCAACGGTCTTTTTCTGACTCTGAGACTGCTTCTTCAAATCTTTCTGGAGTCGATAGCACCAAGGTCTGATGTGGCCAGGCTTTAGGCAGTAATGACAAACCCGACGTCGCCGATTGCGTCTTGTCACAGAAGATGTTTCAGCATATTCTGTAACATCAGCCTCCTCTGGTTTTTTGCTGCCTTTTACAAACGTGGTTATGGAACCAGGTTGTCGAGCATCATAACCAATGCCGTGATGATTTCCTGCATCTTTCCCCAAGCAAAGAATGTCATCAAGATTGGATGTTCCTGAATTGAGCATACGAATATTTCTTTTAAGAGCATTAAAATCAGAGAGAAGCTTATCTTGCTGTGTCTTTTCGGACTGAAGTGTTCGTTGGAGAGAGGCAACGGTTGAGGCAAGCACTTCTTTTTCCTTAGAGATGACATTAAACTTTGTGCGAAGGCTTTCATTCAGCCGTACGACTTCGGTCCACCGACTAAACAGTTCACGATAGGCTTGTGAGACAGATTCCAATGAGATTTCAACATCACTCTCACTGGAAGAAGCATTGTCATAGAATTTGTCAGAGACATTTTCTGTGACATCCTGATGAGACTGAGGATCGGTCGCTTCCTGAGTGGTGAAAGCAAGGAGGTTGTTCGGACTATCTTCATCCCCTGAATCTTCATCACTCCAAGTAGTATTGTAGCTTTTGTTGTTCTTCTTGAGTGTATTCGCACATTCTGCCTGTATGTGACCGAACCCTTCGCATTCTCTGCACTGTATCCCCTTGGATTTGCCTCTCTGGTCATGTGATGTCTCAGCAGCCTTTGGTTTTCTCTGAGGGTTGGGACCCCGGTTGTTGTTGTGGAATTTGTCTGGGGCAGATTCTGTGACATTCCCGCTTGAATTGTGGTTGAGCTTCTTCATGTACTTCCCAAACTTCCCAAAATTCTTTGCCAGCAAGTCAATGCTTTTAGCCATATCATCATCGTCGGAGGGTGCAACGTCTCCATGGACATCCGCTTTCAAGGCGATTCCCTTCATTTTGGGCTCCGGATCAATCGTCATCTCAAAGGTTCGGAGAGAACCCATGAGTTCTTCAAGTTTCATGCTTCTTATGTCTTTGGCCTCCTCAATAGCAGTGACTTTGTAGATGAATCGTTTTGGCAGCGATCGTAAAACTTTCCTGCCAAGTTTCTCCTCGGGAATTTTCTCGCCAAGGGCAAACGATTCATTAGCCAGATCACAAAGACGAGAATTGAACTCATTCATAGTTTCACTTTCTTCCATTCTGAGATTTTCAAACTTGGTGGTCAAAAGTTGAAGTCTCGACATACGTACCGTATCGGTTCCTTCATGGTGGACTTGAAGGATTGTCCATGCGTCTTTAGCAACCACGAAGGTGTGGATGAGTTTGAAGATGTTGGCATCCACAGCGGAGAAGATGGCGTTGAGTGCTTTCGAGTTGGAGTTAGCGAGCCTCTCTTCATCAAGGGACCAACGTTCTTCAGGCTTGAGAGTCGAGCTTCCATCGGCTTCCTTAGTGGTCGGATGAGTCCATCCCGTGAGAATCACTTTCCAAGCCTTTTCATCCAAGGACTTCAGAAACGCCTTCATATGCGCCTTCCAATAGGAGTAGTTGTTGCCGTCAAGTAATGGAGGTCGGCTAATCGATGCACCTTCCCTCATGAAATCCATCTCGAATACCAGATCAGTAAATACCACGGATCACACTCAAGGTGAGGAGTGAACTGCTCTGATACCAATAGAAATTACGTGATCTGTGCGTATGTCACAGAATATGTTATGACGGATTCTGTGACAAACACCAAAATTCGAGTGATCAAAACAGTGAAAGCTGTAAGTGCGAGAATATAAAGAACACAGAGATTGGTGACCCAGTTCGGCAATCCCTGCCTACGTCTGGGGGGCCTTAGCCCGGTGGAAAGCAATCTACTATGATAACGTGGTACAATAAGGTTTTACACTAAACGACTCACTCGCTAGCTACCCAACCTACATCTATCTTCTTCAACAGCAACTTAGGCTCCCCCTAAGCACGAGATCCCCTCGATTCCCACAGAAGCTCTCTCCCGAGACTTCTAACAGTGTTTCCCGATCAAAACAAAGGAAAAACCTAACCTCTTGCTTCTAATACAATCACCCGTATATAGGCAACAAAGCAGAAGTAACAGACACCTTAAGAGCTTGAACACAGGTCGTTCAATGCTCAGCTAAAACACTCAAAAAATTAATCTCTCAATCAAGTGTTTCCAAAGGGTCAAGAATGTGAGTGAAAGGAGGACGCCTCATATAGTCTTCGAAGCGAATTAGGGCGTGTGATACTGTTGCTGGCACCAGGGATATCATATCTTCAGATCCCTGGAAAATCTCGCGAATATTTGATGATTCCGAGAATGTCGCAGAATATGTCGCAACAATATCTGCGACAAAATCAAATATTCTCTGCCGCGTGAAGGCGCTCCACATCATTAACAAATATCCTCCTTTTATGAGCAATTTTGCCAAATAAACATCGCCAATTAATTGCAAAGCAGTTGCATTAACAATGAATATTAACGGAAGTCAACTTAGATAAACAATTGGGATTATTTCGATTTCCATCATCACTCATATTTGCACCTGAGTGAAGTCCGAAGTTTTGAATCGGGAGAGAGTGGACTTGAGATCGCTCCGTATTCAAGTGGAGAGAGATCAAAAAACCGTACTCACCGTTTCCGCAGAGAATCTAGTGAAGAGCTCCGTCAAAATACAGGAAAAGAAACCCTGACTTCCGGTACCTCTCTGGAAGAAAAAGAAAACAAGATACAGGGAAGAGCTAGCTTTAGTTCTTGCTCTGAGGAAAGAGTTGAGACATGGTCAAATTCGTATTTAAGATAATGTTTAAGCTGTTCCAAACGAGGCAAAACAAAATTAACGAAAAAGATAAAAGTGATAGTAAATGGGTGAGAACTTACTGGTTCCTTTGTCGGTACTGCTAAAATTTTCCTCTGTATATGATGAATTCAACGTAATTAGTGTTCCAGTATTGATATCTTCGATCTCCCCGAACCAATAAAGTTTTCTTGTGCATCTTTGGTAAGAAATCTCTTGCGATTAAAACACGGAGACGGTTCTCGAGAGTGTTCTCGGAAGATCCAGTCCCTTCTTTGACTAGGGAAAACTGAAGACAGTACAACAGCGTTGGAAAAATTAGAAAAATACAATATGTCATTGAACACAGAACTCGCATGAGTAGACAAAATCAGATAGAGATAAGTAGAGTCAGTTTCAAATTATTGCCTTGTTTTGATATGATGTATTTGTGCATAGAGGCAACAATTTTGAGCAGCCCGGAAAACCGCAGAAACTGTACCGAGTAATGTTTACAAAATTGCACCGCATTACTTGTTCAATAACGAGTAATCCCGGATCAATATTATGATCAAAGCTAATTTGACAATTAGTTTGCGATTGAAACCTTATGAAGCTTTGTTCCACTTCTTCACATCCTCTCCGACTGTGCCAATTATGATGTCACTGACTGTGCCAAATAGTGTGACCTTTATTTGTCAAAGACAAGGCTAATATATGGAAACTTGAACTGCAAGATTTCGGGTTTCACGTCCTGTTGGTATGTAACAACTGTTTTCAATGTTTCAAATTCAAGACAGCTTGTTCAGTAGCAAAGAAAGAAAGAAAGAAATATTGAGGTCACATGTGAAATGTCATATATTGAAGAAAGACTGCCTTCGAAATTCTCAAGAGGTCAAATTTCATGTGTTGTGATATTTGCAAGCTTCCGATTCTCAGAATGATTCATTTTATACATTTATTGTTGTGATTATTCCGAAATATAGAACTAGTTTGACTGACTCAAACTAGATCACACAACCATGATGAACAAGACTAAAGAACATTCACACAAACAACACAATCTCTTAGCCTAGTTCGATCATAGAACAATCTACTCGAGCACTTCTGAGACCTTGTACTGATCAAGATACAATATCAAGATACACAGAGTTATTTCTTATCTCGTGTTTCCCGTGTTTTCTCTTAGACTAACCAACTGAGAAATGGATTTGAGTCTAATAATGCCTTACATATTACAGGCTTTATACTAGGCTTTACTAGCCGTTAAAACAGAAAAAAGAAGACTCAACTATCTCTAAGCGTAAGATGACTTGCGCAGGAAACCTATCTGAGCCTTATCTTTTAACGGTAACTTCCTCATACTGATATTAGATAAAACCCAACAGCTATATGGAGATATAAATGGGAAGAAGAGAAAGAAAAAAAATTATTCATTCTAGCTATCAAAGTGAGAGAGAGAGAGAGAGAGAGAGAGAGCAGAAGTTCTATATATCTCAAAGATAACACTCTTCGCATGTTTGAAAACCATTATGCAATTAGCTATGCAGATTGATAAAAACATTGTTTCCCCAAAATGGCTTTCTTTGATTGATATAAAAAGTACTAAATGACTCTGTACATTACCGTAGGCCATCTGTGGCTGAGTGACAGCTGGCACTAGGAGTCCTCCGTTGGTGGGCCCTGAGTTCGATCCTAGTTCATCGAGTTCAGCCATATCAAGTATTTGTGTTCTTGTTTTGTATGATTGTAACTTACGATCTGGAAGCCTGAGAATATATTTTTAGAATTAAAATCAAATTTCCAGGGACACAGAAGAAAGTAGTTTAGAGTTATTTTAGAGTTATACTGTTATAGTGGTTCAAACTTCAAAGTACTTTGGAGTGTGACGATAACAAGGCACAAAAAATAAAAATTAATAATTATATCATCAAGGATTCCCAAGGAAGTACAAGTACCAATATCATACTAATACCTATTAATTCACAAGAGGTCAAATATCATCAGTAAAATTCACAAGGATTCCCAAGGAAGTACACAGAATCATAAATGGTGTTGATGATTAATAGAAGGCCTTAGAAATTCACAAGAGGTCAAATATCATCAGTAAAATTCGCAGACTTTTGATTTTCATAATACGAATCCCAGTTCAGTAGCAAAGAAGAAAGAAGAATGTGTAGAGAAGAACAAATATTGAAAGTACAATGATAAAAAAAAAAAAGAAATAAAGAAAAAAAGACTCGAAGCATTAGGCATTTTCTATTTCTCTCTGCAAAATTCGAAAATGTAAAATTAAAAAGAAGCAGAAAAGAAAATGTCTTTGACTTCAAATTTCGTTTTCCTTTTCCATTGAGCTTCTTCTCCGGTTTTCTCTTCTTGATCTCACCAACGTTAAACTTCATTTCGCAGCCAGAAAATGTTCAAAATTTTCTTTTAAACTAATACACGCGAGAGTGGCTGGAAGGCCATCCGTGAGACAAACAATATTTTCTTTTCTTAGATTATGTCGTTTTCAATTCTGTCATGAAAGCTGTCGTTTTCTATTTACTGAAACGACTAATGTCGTTTTCTATTCTACCATGAAAGCTGTCGTTTTCCATTTACTGAAACGACTAATGTCGTTTTTTCATTAATGGCGTTTTCTATTTTCCATAACGATCGATCGCGACGAGCGATATCGTTTCCCTTCATATCCTTTTCTATTTTCTGGAACAAACAATGTCGTTTTTTAATTTTCTGAGACGAACAATGTCGTTTTTCAAACCTGTCGTTTGTTTATTTTTTAAAACGAACGATGTCGTTTCTATTGACTTTGTCGTTTTTTAAAGCGAACAATGTCGTTTTTAACACTATGTCGTTTTACCTTTTCTGATGTGAACGATGTCGTTTTTCTGTTTTCTAAAAGAAGCGATGTCGTTTCTAAGACAATGTCGTTGTCATTTTTTCAAGAGAGTGACAGGTCATCCTTCCTCCGGAAAACACCTTATCTCTGATGGACGATTTACAGGTCGATCAGGGTAAGAGCTGTTCAAAGCTGAGTTAGTTTGGAGAAGTCTGTGGCCTCAATTAATAAGCTTACAGTATTGATCGTACCAAAAAAAAAAAAAAGTACTAAATGACTGCTTTACTAAGCTCTCTTCCACAGACTAGTGCATATTGTCTCTAATCTGTGTCATATATTGTGACTGAACATCGTATTCATTTCAGAAATAAATTTTCTGGAGAAGAGCAGACTGAGGATTTGACGATCTGAGAGAAGACCAGTGCGGCGGCGAAGGAAATCGTCTGGAGCTCGCGGCGGAAAAGAATGTCGCGGTGAAAGAGAGAATTGAAACGATGTCGTTTTCTATTTTCTGTCCCAAACGATGTCCTTTTCTTTATTATGTCGTTTTCTATTTTCTGTTTCTTAATGTCGTTTTCTAAGACTGTCGTTTTCAATTTTCCAAAATGATCGATGTCGTTGTTCAAGACTATGTCGTTTTTTTATTTTTCTAAAAAGAAAGATGTCGTTTTTTAAGACTATCATTTTATATTTTCTGAAACGATGTCGTTTTTTATTTTTTGAAACGAATAATGTCGTTTTTTATTTTTTTAAAACGCACGATGTTGTTTCTAGACTTTTTTGGGTTTTTTTTGAAGCAAACAATGTCGTTTTTTAAGACCTTAGTCGTTTTTAATACTACTTCGAAATAAAGTATCGAATCCACAAGCTTTTTGAGATTATCGTTTCTATAAATAAGGACAATCTACTGATCAGCTTCTTGAGATTTTCGTATTCCGTCGAAGGACAATAAGAGATCTTCAAAACTTGAAGAGAGTTTGGAAGTCCTACTGGAATTGTGCTCAAGTTACGGCAGTTCCAAATCCACAGCTCTTTCAAAGAATTTCTATTCCGTTTTTTATTTGTTTCCATCTGTTAGTTATTTCCTAATTAATCATCTCCACATCTTCAATACAATTCCTATTTTGAATTCTCTCTCTCTCTCTCTCTCTCTCTCTCTCTCTCTCTCTCTCTCTCTCTCTCTCTCTCTCTCACCTAGATCATGATAAGAATAACGTCTAGTATTACTTAGTCCTTTATTTTGAATTGGTCTTCCTTGTATTTCTCACCACTAACGTAGTGCTTGAGATAATTACTGATGTATTTTCATATATCTCTCTACTGGTTAGTTACCATGTACTCTGTATATATAAGGAAGGTTGATTAATAAAACAATTACAACTTTTCTCATACACTTATAGATCATCACTGTAAAATTAATCAATTCTTTGAACCTTGATTTGTTCTTCGTCATGGAAAAAATTCAGGTCATAATATGTTAATATACATTATAGCAGTAATATTTGTTAATACCTATTGACACAGATTCTATTAACAAGTACTAACCATGACAATCGGAGCAGATATTCGATTTAATGGAGTTTTGTTCTTCTTTTTCTTCATTTTTTCTGTTTTTCTGGCATGATTTGGTCGAGAAAAAATTTTGAGGCGCTAGAAGAGTAGTTAATAGCCCGTTAATAGCTATTATCGCAGAACCTATTTACCAGTAATAACCATGATTTTGTCGAGAAAGAAGAAGGAATGACATTTTTTCAGTAAGTGAATAAAAAATATTGACGTGAACGAAAGAAGGAAAGAAAGAAGGAATTAAAAACTGCTTTTTTTTTTTTAATTATTGCTTTGATTTTTTTTTTTCATTTAATTTCTATATCGGCAAGAAATGAGCGGGAAACTAAAAACGAGGGCAATAGCGTCTTATTGCATATGTAATAGTTCAGGCTGGCTAATTAACAAGTATTACCAAAACGTTGGCTACTTCACAAATTTTATGTTTCAAATATTAACGTATGAAAATGCTAGAGACAATCATTTGAAGTGCTATATGATTCATGAGGTCATGTCACTAAATGTGGCTAGCTTTTAAACATGCTTGAAACGTTGACCTAGTACGTCATTTTTTTTTTTTTAATAGATCCCGAAGGTTATAGGACGAGTGGTAAAAAAAAATGTAAGAAGAGAGATAACAAGAGAAAATGAATAGATGAAAACATACCCTAACCTAACTGGGAAATATATAGTTGATTATTTTTCACACATTGTAGAAAGACAATGAAGAAAGTAAAATACCAGACTATAGCCTCATACCAATATGTTCTGGCTGTTGGGGATCCAACAGCTGATCACATTAATGGTAGAGGTGCATATCATACATCACCCATGGAGTGGGAATATTATTTCTAGATGGATTATCCCACATTTTATTTATCATTAATAATAACAAACGAGCACGCATAGATCAATGGAGCACTAGAGAGATGATATTGGATGAGGAACACAGGCTTCTTCATTTTGTCAAGTCCGTCATAACTTGTCCCCAAATTGTTTATAACTTTTCTTTTGCCTCCGGACACTACTTAAATTTTTTCTGCTCCGATTCCCAATTTTCTGGCTTCTTTCTGCGGAGGAAAGAGCTCAAAACATTCAAAGCTATTGGATTTCCCTCGGCATAACTTGTCATCTGATTCCCTATACTACAGAGAATAAGAAATATAACAAATGTAGCAAAATTAGGTTTTAGTTACCACTCACTCTACAAGCAGACAATCTACACTGCAGCAGAGTCATTTTGACTCTAAATATTAACCTTTCAAAACCATAGCACCAAAATAACACTAAAAAGCTGAACAAGCAATGTTGAATTAAATTTTTATTTTTTTATTTTGAAACTCAAGCCAACAAGATGTGGTGCACATTTACAGTACAATATCAAAGCCTGTTGCAGTATTCAAGCAATTGGTTATGGTATGATATGTACAAATATAAAAAGAAGAAGAAAAAAAAATAGGAAAATACACCCGTGGTTCACAGAGGACTACAAAAAAGAAAAGAAGTAGAAACATACGTATAACTGGTTTGTAGTTCGAATTCTCAGAGGTCAAATGCATCAATGTCATAGAGTTTGCAAGCCCGCGATTTTCATAATAGGAATCCAATTTCAGTAACAAAAATCAAATATTTTAAAACAGATAGGGAAATGATTATATGCCCACCCTTGTAAAAATGAGGAATATTTAGAAATCTGCAAAGATGACTCTCCCAATATTACCAAATCCTCATGCCCTGTCTATCAATTTTCACCGTAAGATTCCAAATAAAGTACCATAGAAGAAATAAATTTCATACGCACCAAAACTTTCATAAGATCAGTACATAATAATGAGGAAAATGGTTACATGAATTCAGTTGAACAAAAGTGCCTTTAGTAGGATATGAGCAGAACACTGACTGATCTCAAGGAATATTTCGTCGGGACATTCCCTGATCTGCTTCTTGAGCTCATCACTCTGTTCCACTTGTCTCTGAAGATTTTTCTATGTAAACATTTTCGAGTTTTGTGAGTCTTGTCAAGTTCCAGTTTGTGCGAGATGCGATGAGTGTTTCGCAGTTTTCGATAGTGATTGTTTGCGGATTAGATGGCAAACTAGCTTGAGGAAACGACTTCATCACTGGACATTCTGAAATCGATAGATAATCCGATGATGGGAAGAAAGTATGCATTTGCTGAGGCCAACACTTCCACTTATCGCATCTTGTAATTGTAAGGTAATTGAGTTTGGGAGCAGAGAATTCGTTAATGATACCAAATTCGGACATGTGGTTATAGAGAAGCCTTGTCTGGAGGGGAGGCCTTGGTCGAGAAAAAATTCGGGGTGCTAGAAGAGTAGTTAATAGCCCGATAATAGCTATTATCGCAGAACCTATTTACCAGTAATAACTATGATAAACAATGTAGATTATCGATTGTATGGAGTTTTTAAAGAAAAAAAAATGTTTTCTAGGTTGATTTGGTCAAGAAAGAAGAAGGAATGACGTTTTTCTAGTAAGTGAATAAAAAATATCGACGTGAATGAAAGAAGGAAAGAAAGAAAGAAGGAATTAAAAACTATTTATTTATTTATTGCATTGATTTTTTTTCAATTAATTTCTATTTCGGCAAGGAATGAGCGGGAAACTAAAAATGAGTGCAATTGCATCAGGTAATAGTTTGGGTTAGCTGTTGAATAATTAAACTTGATTTTGGGTTATAGTATTTGGGCCTAATTATTTCTAATTGTAATTTGGGCCTTTAATATTTTGGGCCTAGTTAAGTAGCCTTATTATCTAGAATATTCTTGATATGTCTAGAGAGCTTAGAGAGAACAAATTCTAGAATAATCTTGTAATATCTAGGATAGTCATTAATTAGGAGAATTCTCTAGAAAAGGTTCCATCTAGAGATTTCCACAGACTAGTATAAATAGGGATGTAATCCTACACTTTTGCATCAAGCCAAATAAAAAGTTCTCCTTTCTACAAAGAAATTTCCTACCTCTCTAGTTTTTACCCAAACCTCCAAATTTCTAAACCTCTTCCCTAAACACCCAAAATATCTAAACACTTTCTCCACCAACCCAAAACTTCCTTCCAACAAAGTGGTATCAGAGCTACAAGATCCTCCTAAAGATGGCAAATACTGGTGTTCCCTTCCAAGTCCCTATGCTCACAAAGAGCAACTACGACAACTGGAGTCTTAGAATGGTGGCTCTCCTTGGTGCACACGACGTGTGGGAGATAGTTGAGAAAGGTCACGCCGACCCGGAGAACGAAGGTAGTCTATCACAAACTCAAAAGGATAGTTTGAGAGACTCAAGGAAGAGAGACAAGAAGGCTCTCTGTCTAATCTACCAAGGGTTAGATGAAGACACGTTTGAGAAGATCTCGGGAGCAAAGTCGGCCAAAGAAGCTTGGGAGAAGCTTCGAACCTCTTACAAGGGAGCAGATCAAGTCAAGAAGGTACGTCTTCAAACTTTAAGAGGAGAGTTTGAAGCCTTGCACATGAGAGAAGGTGAACTCGTCTCCGATTATTTCTCGAGAGTCTTGATGGTCACCAATAACCTCAAAAGAAACGGCGAGAAGATAGATGAGGTGAGAATCATGGAGAAGGTTCTTAGATCCATGGATTCGAAGTTCGAGCATATCGTCACTGTCATCGAAGAGACGAAAGACTTGGAGGCCATGACAATGGAGCAACTCATCGGGTCGCTTCAAGCTTATGAAGAAAAGAAAAAGAAGAAGGAAGATATCGTGGAGCAAGCACTCAAGACACGAGTCGATTCAACAAATGAAGATCGCGGTGGAAGCCAACAAAGAAGAGGTGGCGGTCAAGGACGAGGACGTGGACGAGGTTGGAGGCCCAATGACGACAACAACCAAAGAGGAGAAAGCTCATCCAGAGGTCGTGGGAGAGGACCCACAAAACCAAGGTATAACAAGTCACAGATCAAATGCTACAACTGTGAGAAGTTTGGGCATTATGCTTCCGAATGTAGAGCTCCGCGCAACAACAGAGTTGAAGAGAAGGCCAACTACGTTGAAGAAAGAACTCAAGAAGACGCGACGTTACTATTGGCTCACAAGGACAACGAAAGGGGAGGAGATACACAATGGTACCTTGATATTGGTGCGAGCAACCATATGTGCGGGCGGAAAAGCATGTTCGTAGAGCTTGATGAATCGGTGAAGGGGAACGTTGCTTTCGGAGATGAATCAAAGGTGGCGGTGAAAGGTAAAGGAAACATTCTCATTCGATTAAAGAATGGCGATCATCAATTCATTTCCAATGTCTACTACGTGCCAAGCATGAAGAGCAACATCTTGAGCCTAGGACAACTCTTAGAGAAAGGTTATGATATTCGATTGAAAGATAGTAACCTTTCTATAAGAGACAATGCGAACAAATTCATTGCTAAGGCGCCAATGACAAGAAACAGGATGTTCATCCTCAACATTCAAAATGACGTCGCACAATGTCTCAAGATGTGCTACAAGGAGGAGTCGTGGCTTTGGCATCTTCGATTTGGGCACCTCAACTTTGGAGGATTGGAGCTGCTCTCCAAGAAGGAAATGGTCAAAGGATTGCCCTCCATCAGCCACCCAGATCAAGTCTGTGAAGGATGTCTACTCGGAAAGCAATTCAAAATGAGCTTTCCAAAGGAGTCGAGCTCAAGAGCTCAGAAGCCGTTGGAACTCATACACACAGATGTGTGCGGTCCGATCAAGCCAAGATCACTTGGTAAGAGTAACTACTTCCTTCTCTTTATTGATGATTATTCAAGAAAAACATGGGTATACTTCTTGAAGGAGAAATCCGAAGTGTTTGAGAACTTCAAAAAGTTCAAAGCCCATGTTGAGAAGGAAAATGGCCTTGTGATCAAAGCCATGAGATCCGACCGAGGAGGAGAGTTCACTTCAAACGAGTTCCAGAAGTATTGCGAAGACAACGGTATTCGGCGACAGCTAACGGTGCCAAGAACCCCCCAACAAAACGGAGTGGCGGAGAGGAAGAATAGAACAATCCTTGAGATGGCGAGGAGCATGCTCAAGAGCAAGAGACTACCAAAGGAGTTATGGGCGGAAGCAGTAGCATGCGCGGTTTATCTATCAAACCGATCCCCGACGAGAAGCGTACTGGGAAAAACTCCACAAGAAGCATGGAGTGGAAGAAAGCCCGGAATTTCTCATCTCAGAGTCTTTGGAAGCATAGCTCACGCTCATGTACCAGACGAGAAACGAAGCAAACTAGATGACAAGAGCGAGAAGTACATCTTCATCGGCTACGACACCAACTCCAAAGGCTACAAGCTCTACAATCCAGATACGGGGAAGACAATCATCAGCCGAAATGTCGTCTTCGATGAAGAAAGAGAATGGGATTGGAGATCGAGCAATGAAAATCTTAACTTCTTTCCACAATTTGAAGAAGATGATGTGGAGCAGCCAGAGCAACCAAGAGAAGATGCGGCTACCCCACCGACTTCACCAACTCCGAGTTCTCAAGAAGGCGAAAGTTCAAGTGAAAGGACTCCCCACTTTAGAAGCTTGCAAGAGTTATACGAGGTAACAGAAAATCAAGACAACCTTACCCTCTTTTGTCTATTTGCGGACTGCGAGCCTATGAACTTTCAAGAAGCCTTAGAAAAGAAGACTTGGAGAAACGCCATGGATGAAGAGATCAAGGCAATAAAGAAGAATGATACCTGGGAGTTAGCCTCACTTCCAAAAGGGCACAAGGCGATCGGTGTGAAGTGGGTCTACAAGGCAAAGAAGAATTCCAAAGGAGAAGTTGAAAGATACAAGGCGAGATTGGTGGCGAAAGGATACAGCCAAAGAGCCGGCATCGACTATGACGAGGTATTTGCTCCTGTTGCTCGATTAGAGACTGTTAGACTAATCATATCTCTAGCAGCTCAAAACAAATGGAGGATACATCAGATGGATGTCAAATCGGCATTCTTAAATGGAGTTCTTGAAGAAGAAGTCTACATTGAGCAACCACAAGGCTATGAAGTTAAAGGAGAAGAAGACAAGGTCTAGAGGCTGAAGAAGGCGCTCTATGGGCTGAAGCAAGCCCCAAGAGCTTGGAATGCTCGAATCGATAAGTACTTCAGAGGAAGAGGCTTCATCAAGTGTCCATACGAGCATGCACTTTATATCAAAATTCAAAACGATGATATATTGATTGTATGCTTGTATGTAGACGACTTGATCTTCACAGGGAGCAATCCAAGCATGTTCGAGGAATTCAAGAAAGAGATGACGAAGGAGTTTGAGATGACTGACATTGGATTCATGTCTTACTACCTCGGCATTGAAGTAAAACAAGAAGACCACGGAATCCTAATCAGTCAAGAAGGCTATGCCAAAGAAGTGCTCAAGAAGTTCAAGATGGATGACTCAAACCCAGTCAGCACGCCAATGGAATGTGGAATCAAGTTGTCAAACCACGAGGAAGGAGAAAAAGTGGATCCAACAATCTTCAAGAGTTTGGTTGGAAGCTTGCGATACTTGACGTGTACGAGGCCTGACATCTTGTATGCAGTCGGAGTCGTCAGTCGATACATGGAGCATCCAACTACTACTCATTTCAAGACAGCAAAGAGGATTCTTCGCTATATCAAAGGTACGACAAACTTTGGCTTGTACTACATTGTTTCTAATGATTACAAGCTTCTTGGATATAGCGATAGCGACTGGGGTGGAGATATAGATGATCGAAAAAGCACAAGTGGCTTCGTGTTCTACATTGGAGACACAGCCTTCACGTGGATGTCGAAGAAACAACCGATTGTCACTCTTTCTACTTGCGAGGCGGAGTACGTAGCTGTCACTTCATGTGTCTGTCACGCAATTTGGCTACGAAACTTATTGAAGGAGTTGAGTTTGCCACAAGAGGAGCCGACTAAGATCTTCGTGGACAACAAGTCAGCAGCAATAGCCTTAGCGAAGAACCCAGTCTTCCATGATCGGAGTAAGCACATTGACACACGCTATCACTACATTTGAGAGTGTGTTACCCAAAAAGAGGTGCAATTGGAGTACGTGAAGACCCATGACCAAGTAGCCGATATCTTCACCAAGCCCCTCAAGCGCGAAGACTTTGTCAAGTTAAGAACTTTACTTGGAGTAGCAAAATCAAGTTTAAGAGGGGGTGTTGAATAATTAAACTTGATTTTGGGTTATAGTATTTGGGCCTAATTATTTCTAATTGTAATTTGGGCCTTTAATATTTTGGGCCTAGTTAAGTAGCCTTATTATCTAGAATATTCTTGATATGTCTAGAGAGCTTAGAGAGAACAAATTCTAGAATAATCTTGTAATATCTAGGATAGTCATTAATTAGGAGAATTCTCTAGAAAAGGTTCCATCTAGAGATTTCCATAGACTAGTATAAATAGGGATGTAATCCTACACTTTTGCATCAAGCCAAATAAAAAGTTCTCCTTTCTACAAAGAAATTTCCTACCTCTCTAGTTTTTACCCCAACCTCCAAATTTCTAAACCTCTTCCCTAAACACCCAAAATATCTAAACACTTTCTCCACCAACCCAAAACTTCCTTCCAACATTAGCTACCTCACAAATTTTATGTTTCAAAAAAGTTAGTAAGTCAGAGCGCTCATTTTTTTAATAGATTCCGAGTAAGAAGAGAGATAATAAGAGAAAACGAATAGATCAAAACAATGAAAACACACCCTAACCGGGATATAGTTGATTTCACACAGTAGAAAGACAAAGAAGAAAGTAAAACACCAGATAATATATATATATATATATATATATATATATACCCTCATGCCATTCTGGATGGATTAATAGTAGAGGTGTATATATATATATATATCATACAATCATACATATGGAGTGGGAAATACCATTCCTAGATGGATTATCCCACATTTATATATTATTAAGCCAACAACACAAAAGTAACAACATTTATTACGCATTGCATTAGAGAGATAATATCGGATCAGAAGAAGCAGATGATTGCACACATGTTCCCTGAGATTGATTGGTGCAGACATAAGGGTAGCAACATGGGGTGAGTATGCCGCAGTGAGCGCCGGGTTGGGCACATTTCGATAAGTACTGACACGTCCCACCAATTTCGTCGCCACCACAATACAGCCCTTCGCAGCATATTTTGCCTTGCCAAATCGTGCTGCAATACTCGGTCGGAACTCGGCACCGGTACTTGGGAATGGGAGTGAACGTGTAGCCGCGCCCACAGCTCGCCGGTGAAACCAACAATCCCATCATTTGAATTTTATTGCGAGTCCATTAGTTTTGAATATTCTATTTGAATTTTAACTGAATTTTAAAATTTTAACATGGCCTATCGGAGGTACTTTTGTTCAACTGAATTCATGTTACCATTTCCTCATTATTATAATTCGAAAATTAGTCCTGTTGTATATATTTAATTTAATTTATTTATGTACTGTTTTTATGAAAGTTTGGGCACATGTGAAATTTGACTTCTTCTTTGCTACTTAATTCATATTCTTAAGCTGAAAATTGATGCACATTCCTCATTAACAATAAGGGCAGGTGTTTAATAATTTCCCTTTCTGTTTTTATATTTCATCTCTACACTGAATTTCGATTCATATTATGAAAATTACAGGCTTGCAAACTCTAGGACAATGATGACATCTTACCTCTCTGAGAGTTTGAAGGCTTGATTTATCGCTGAAACCACTTACGCTTATTTTCTACGTTTATTTTCTGTAGAAGTCCTTTGTGAACCACTGGAGTAATTTTTAAAATTTTTTTTTTTTTTGCTATATATTGTTGCATCACACTCCAAACAAATTCCAGCTGGAACTACAACTCTAAAATATGTGAGTGAAATGAATATGGCAGTGCAATGAATCACTGGTCTCACAAATATTTCAAGACATCTAGTTTTTTTGGTGTTATTTGTGTGCTATGGTATCGAAATGTTAATATTTTGAGTCAACTTCAGTTTACAAGCTGATGCTAGGAATTGTGGCTTGAAATATATATTTCAGACTAAACAGCTTACTCATGTCATATATCGATTTTGTATCTTGTTTCTCTTTGTGTCACGTATATTTAATCAAGAGTCAAATATGTGAATATTTCATTTCCTTCATTTATTAAATCACTCCAACACCAGGGTAAATTATGGAATCTTGAGCTATAAGATTCCATGTATCACGCCGTAGGAAGCAACCATTTACGCCGTGCTGTAAGATTATCGGTTGTATGGAGTTTAAGTTTTTTTTTTTTTTTTTTTTTTTTTAATTTTCTGGGTTGATTTGGTCGAGAAAGAAGGACTGACGTTTTTTTTTAGTAAGTGAATAAAAAATGTTGACGTTTTTTTTTAGTAAGTGAATAAAAAATGTTGACGTAAAGAAAGAAAGAAGGACGCCGTGCTTTTTGTTTTTTTATTTATGGCTTTGATTTTTTTTTTCATTTAATTTCTATTTTGGCAAGGAATGAGCGGGAAACTAAAAATATGGGCTAGTGTCTTATTGCATCAGGTAGTTGATAGGTGCGTTAATCACGCATAAACTCCTATCTCCCGAGCTTAAAACCAATGAGTCCTCAAGGATTTTAATTATCTCTAGAGTGTTATTGATGGATTTTCAGGTCTATATGGGTTTTACTAGTGTTTGGGGTCTCAATATGGAAAAATAAGCTAATTGGAGTCAAAACGGAGTAAAAACAAAGGAAAGAAGCGAAGAAAACACTTTTTCCAACTCCGCGCGCCGCGAGGTCCATTTCGCGCGCCGCGCGGAGTGGGATCTCTGCATCAAAAGCCACAGAGTCTTACGCACGAACCGCGCGGAAGCGAAAAGAAGGACCGCGGGGCGCGCAAGGTGAAGCGCGCGGCGCGCGGTCGTCCTTGATGTGATGAGCTTAGTATGGCCTTAGGGTGATAAATTGACTTTCTCATCTAAATAAGAAGCCATAGCCACATACAAGTATTACCACAACAGAGTTTGAGACCCACGGCAAACAAAAATCAGCTTGGGTGCATTGGGAAAAATTGTTCCCAACCGAAAAAAAAATGTTTCTTTTGTTAAGTTACAAAGATGAATAAAAAGAAACAAAGCAAAGCTTTTCTTTTTCTTTCTTTTTGTATTGAATAATGAATGCTCTGCGTTATCTTCATTTTTTTAGCGATTCTCAGCCATTGGATGAGATTTGAAGGCTTAGATTGCTCAGAAAACAAGCCCATTCAACCTTAAAAAGACCAATGTACTCAGAAGAAGGCATGCATGGAAGGAGATTTTGTAGAATCTATTAAGAACATCTTTTCATTTTTCTTAGTTTTTCATTATTTTTCATAAATTTTCCAGACTTGTTCATACTTTGTGGCTCCAATTTGAAGAGAATGAGAGAGCTGCAGAGTTCTACCATTGCTACAATCCTAATCAAAGTGTTTTATTCTCTAAACTCTTATTTTTTTAATTCAAGTTCTCCATATGTTTATGATGTTTCTTGATGTGTTGTTCTTGTGTTCATCTTTAAGTATTTTTATTTTCATGGTTATTAATATGAATTAGTCTCATGTAGGGCTATGGTGTAGCGGGTTCATTACGATGTAGGATTCATGGTATTAGAATTGTTAGGTTGTTGTTTTTCTCATCACTTTTACTTAATCCATAACTATGCTTAATGCTTGTATCAATGTCATGAACTCATGCTTGTTTTATGTTCAACTCTAATGCTTGAGAAAGATTAGGTTGTTGTGTTTTTGTGTGGGTTACTAGAATTCATTCCTAAACTAGATATAGTTAGGTTGTTTTAGACTCGTGAGAATGCTCTTGTTTTTAATGCTAGCCGTGCTTGTTAGGAGTTGAGATCTAAAGATGATATTACAGTATCGGTTTAGGTTGTTAGATGCTTGAGAGAGATCTATCAAGTCTATTAGAGTGAGTATGAGTAGTAAAAAGTGTGAATCTCAATAGCTTGTTTCTTTTCTTAACTCAGCGAATCCAAGTTGTTTTGTGAACCCGTGAACCATAGTCCTTCCTTTTATCCAATAGAATTTTTGTGCATTTAGTTGTTTAATTTTGTGACGTGTTATTGAATTTTTTGTGACAACATTTCCATCAACTATATTTAGTGCTATATTAGATTGTGATTATCGGATTCCTTATTTAGCTAATCCTCGAGGGATCGACTCGTTCTTACGATTTATTACTATTGCGACCACGTGCACTTGCGTGTGCGAGAAAATTCGCAACAGTAGTTTGAGCCGGCTAATTAACAAGTATTACCAAAACGTTGGCTACTTGACATGTTTAAAAAAAAACCTTCTAAGCTAGAACGCCTTTTTTTAAGGGTGATGTAGCTATTTAGTCAATTTTAAACTTGATTTCAAAGAAATAACCAACGTTTTGTTTATTTTTTGTAAATGATCCATTTACAAAAATTAACGTATGAAAATGCTAGAGACAATAATTTGAAGTGCTATATGATTAGTCATGTCACTAAATGTGACTAGGTTTTAAACATGCTTGAAACGTTGACTAGATTACAAATCCAATACAAGTGACCTAGTACGTTAGATTTTATTTTAATAGATCCCGAAGGTTATATGACGAGTGGTAAAAAAAAATGTAAGAAGAGAGATAACAAGAGAATATGAATAGATAAAAACATAACCCTAACTGGGAAATATATAGTTGATTATTTTTCACACAGTAGAAAGACAAGGAAGAAAGTAAAATACCAGACAATATATACCCTCGTACCCAATGTTCTGGCTGTTGGGGATCCAACAGCTGATCACATTAATGATAGAGGTGCATATCATACATCATATACATGGAGTGGAAATATTATTCCTAGATGGATTATCCCACATTTATTTATCATTAATAATAATAAACCAGCACGCATATATATATATATATATATATATATATATATATATATATATATATAGAGTGGATGTTTTAGAGAGATAATATTGGATCAGAAGCAGGTAATTGCACAATGTCATTCGCTCTACGCACACATGTTCCCTGAGAGTTTTTGGTGCACACATAGGGGTAGCAACATTCGGTTAGTAAGGCACAATGACCACCTGGTTGAGCGCAGTTCGGTATGGGCTGACACGTGCCACCAATTCCTTCGCCAGCACAATACAACCCTCCGCAGCATATTTTGCCTTGCCAAATCGTGCAATACTCCGTCGGAACTCGGCACCGGTCGTTGGGAATGGGAGTGAACGTGTAGCCGCGCCCACAACTCGCCGGTGAAACCAACAATCCCATCATTGTTGCCACTAATATTGCCACTCCCATCATCATCATCTTCATCTTCATCTTCGTTCTTGTTCGTGTTTCTTGTTCCTCTCCAACCTCAATCTATCCATCTCTATATAGAGGATAAAAATTGCGTAGAGCTGAAAACGATGTTGTTTTGCTTTCCCGCTCTTTTGCATCAATGATATTATTGATTGTATTTTTTTTTTTTTATTGCACGTTATATTCAATTATTACCTTTTTTTTACGTTAACTTGCAGGCGTTATGGCCATTCGTATATGGGAATGGGAAAGGTACTTTTTTTTATTTTTTTATCAAACATCTCATCATCACTTTCATTTTCATAATTCATTTTTTTTTTCTTTTTCTCTTTATTATCTTGTCCAAACTCAATGTATCCATCTCTCTCTATATACTGAAATGTTGTCCGGTCACTTGAGAAAGAATAAAAGAAGACTTTGAGAATGGTAAGTTTCGATAATTTATTTTTATGTTTTTCTCTTAATAATGTACCGCATTAATTACATATAATTTTACACTAACAAAATGTCATTGATTTAGAAACAAACTTGAAATTGGGCATATATGCATACTGATACAGCTAAAAAAAGGGCAACCGTGTCCATTTCCCACTTGAGAGTTGTAAACAACGTGTTTCACATTTCCGCTCTTTTGTATCACCAATCCATACATGATCTTTGTCGTTTGCTTTTTTTTTTTTTTTTTTTTTTCATCCGACATCCTTGTCAAATCTTAATAGTACTTGTGGACGATTTACAGGTCGTTACGGGAAAAATCAGTTCGGTGGAAGATCAAAGCTGAGATGATTCAGATTCGATTGAGGAGCGAGCTGATGAATATGATTATAAAGTCTGGCTTCAATAATGTGAGATATTGAATCGATCCACACTATTGATGGTTGGCTCAATAATAATGGCTGATAAAATAGTCTTGTGGTGGGCTCATACTTTATGAAATTAATCAAACCACAACACCACAGATTGCTTTTCTACAGATTAGAATTTTCTTCTTCCAAATATTAATGTATAGAAATATCACACAACTCTATTTCAACTCTCTTGAAAAGGAGTTTTACGTCTTACACATCCTTCAAGCTCTCTCTTGGTGTTATTTCCGTGCTATGGTTTTGAGAGGTTGATATTTTGAGTCAAAATGACTCTGCTAGTAGAGTGAGTGATAACTTAAAACCCAAGAAATGAGATATTAATGATTCATTGCACTGAAATGGGAGATCAACTTCATTTTACAAGCTGGTGCTGATGTAGAATATTAAACCCAAAAAAACTAATTTTGCTACAGTTGTGATATTGAAACAAACATAAACACCTTATGATTTCGTCCATATTTTGAAACGAACATAAACAACAATGACAGGGCTTCCGTATGTTTTATTTCTCTCATAAATTATTTTATTATCCGTGCTAAAGCCATAATTCAGGTTTCTACGGATTGTGATTTCTAATATGTATCATTCTGTTATGAAACTTGCCTCAAGCTCTCTTATTAGATCAGAGATACCTTGAGTAACAAGAAATCTGATGTTTACTTACTATATTTGAGTAACATCTCAATTATTCATTAAATTTACTCCGAGACAAGGCTAAGTTATGGAAACTTGTACTGCAAGACTTCCCAAAGGGTCAATTGATTGAGGAAATTTGTTTTAGAAAGCTCAAGTCCCTGTATTGTTTGATGTTGCTTGCTACTTCGGAGCCTGTTAATTTGGCTTCAAATTTTGCTCAAGATATTTGGATTGTCCCATCCTTTGGTGCGACAATGTTGGTGTTGTTTCTCTAGCCTCCAATCCGAATCCGGTGATAAAGCAAAATCGATGTTCACTTTTTTTCGCGAGAGAAAGTCCTAGCTAAGGACTTGGAAATTTTAACTTGTCTCTTCTGAGTGTCAAGCCGGCGATAGTTTCACTAACGTCCTTTCCATTCCCGTTTCTCCATGCACTGCAACAAGCTTGAGGAGGCTTTTAGTGATGCTTTATCTCTATTGCCGTTTACTCTTTATTATCGTTTTAGTAATATTGGTGTTGTCGTTTGTTAGCTCTGCAGAGTTTGTTATAACGAACTTGGGGATAATTATATACCCTGCTCAACAGAACCAGATTTCTTCCTCATATTACAGAGTTCCGAATCAGGATGTTCGATGAAAACAAATCAATGGCCGGGAGACATGGAAATCAGGAACATGGGACAAGCAAATAAAGGCAAAGGTAAAGATTGCCAAAAAAAAGAAAAAAAGAAGAAGGTAATAGTAGCTTTAAGAAACAAATAATGTGGATGGATTAACTTTTTGGTAGTGGTGTGATTTCCATATTTCATACAGCATGAGCCAACTGTAAAACTCTTCTCAGCACTATTATTGAGTGTGACTATGTTGAATATTCAGCAATGTATTTAGCTATATAACTGCCATTAATTAGCTAGTCTTCCTATCAATGAGCTTTTATTGTATTATGGTTGGATGAAAACTGCTTTTGCTTAGAAACAAAATGATTTTCCTGCAGAACTATTTGACGTTTTAAGAGAGAAAAAAATTAAATAGTATCTTGAATGATAGATATGGAAAACAAAATAAATTTAGTAATGTTAGATAAATATCCATGAAGGTGCATAATATTGCATCAGATATATTTTTGGAAGAGCTGTGACCTAATTTACAATATGAATTTGAACTAAACTGAATCACAGCCTCACCAGCATGGATTCTTGTTCAACTTATAATTTTATATTTACATATCATCTTCAACTTTTTTAATTTAACAACAACAAAAAAAATCTAAGGGTAATTAAGCTAAATAGCCTCCTGAAAATAAGCAATTTATTTTTAGACCACATTTTGTTAATTAATGGTAAATAGCCATGAGGATTTATTTACAGCGAAAATAGGACGAGACTGCCCTTTGTTATTCCCGCCCATTTTGTATCAGCGCATTTACACATAATAAGCTCAAAGATTTCGTCATTAATGCTCGCGCAAATCGAGGAGGTAATTAAAACCATATAGATGCGTTCACACTTCACACGCAACCGCTCTCATTTATTGTTTTAAAAAAAAAAAGATGAAAGAGAGCCGAGAGAGAGATCGAGGGAGTGAGAGCTCGAGGAAGAAGAGAACGCTCGACCGGACCACCACCAAACACCCCGTCATGAGCAGACCCAAAACCCGCGCGCGCTCGGACCGGAGAGTCGCCGGGAGTTGCCGAGAAAAGATTGACGAGGAGTTCGGCTGGAATCAAAGAGAGCCGTCGGAATTCATCAAATTGAGAAGGCATTTCCCGTGAATCTCTTGAACCCAAGGGTTTGGGTTCCGAATTACAATAAAATTGGGGCTTTCTCGATAATGATTGTATCGTTCTTGCTTGGTTAAGCTTTGTCCTTGATTTTTTTTCTCTCGTGCTCCCTGTTTGGTCTGATGGGTTTGGATGAATTGAAGTTGTTAAATTGATTTTTGTTAGTTAAAATTGAAGGCTTAATTTCAATCGCAGGCTCTGATTTTTTTTTCTCTAGTGCTCCCTGTTTGAATTTTCCGAGAAGAGAAGAATATGTGTCCAAAGGTCCCGATCGATATTATGGACTCCGCGAAGAACAGTTTTTTTTTTTTTTTTTTTTTTTTTTTTTTTTTTTTTTTTACAGTATGTTCGTGTAAATAAAAATCATATTTACAGTATATTCGTGTAAATACAAAGCTTATTTACAGTATATTTATTGTAAATACAAAGCATATTTACATTATATTCACTGTAAATACAAAGCATATTTTCAGTATAATCGTGTAAATAAACTGAAAAAAATTCTGAAAATATTTTGGGCACGAAAATTCTGGAAATTATGAATATATGAAAGACAAAATAATATCAATGAATGAAGAATATATTTACAGATTTTATCCATAATGAATTGCAACGAAAATAGAAACTAATTACCTAAAGTCAACGCTGAAAAGTTCCAAATACATAACAATTAATGGGCTGAGAACTTTCAAAATCTGCTCAAAATTTAAATTTCAAATTTGAAAACTTCCCTATTCGGTTTCAATATTTAATTCGAAATTTAAAAAAAAAAACTGCCTATTTAAAATAGCGTAAGGGCAAAAATGTAAAACTAATTCAATTAATAAGCTGCAACGTAAGCAAGATGACTATTTATGGGAAATTAACGAAAGGTTGGTTAAAACGAAATTGCTAGTGTTTTAGATGGCTACGCAGCCAATTATTTGAAAGTCTAATGTGTTCTCCACCAACTTATTAATTTGGATGGAATAATTCTATCACAGCTAATAATCTTCAGTGCCAGATTTGTCGTTTCTCTTTACCAGAACGAGAACGATCTGTTGATGCTCCAAAGGTATGGATCGATCCACCTGCCTGCCCATCCATGGTTATCATTTCATTATTACATCTTCCTCAACTTATTATTAGCTGCAAATCTGTTTAAATATTTTCGGCCAAACTTTGTTCTTTGGTTTATCCTTTGTATCTTTAATTTTGGGGTTTATGTATTTTCTCACATCACATTCTGAACAATCAAGCATAGATGGAACGTGCTGTCCAAGTATTGGGATTTTTTTTAGATGATTTTGAATGACACACTTCAAAAATGGGAAGAGAAGTCCTCAAGCACCATCTATGGAAAAAGAAGATGTACGCTTATCTAGTATGAAATAGAAACTCATGGTACTGGTTTGATTTCATGACATAGTATGAAAGCTTTTCTCAGCGAATAAAGTTAAAGGTGAAATAGCAAAAGAAAAGAAAGAAAAAAAAGGTAAACTTTCCTTGTTGTACGTAAAAATATGTAGATTTTCACCAATAACACACATATATAATTAAGTATTTAACTTTTAAAACTTTTAAATATTGGTTTATGTTTGGAAAATAAGGTAAACTATAATTGCGTAATTAGTTCCATTACTTCTGTTTTGAATGGCTCGTAGGTCCATCTTTCTTACATCATATGTGTATGGCATAAAATATTATAATATAGCTTACGTAGATTAGTGATTACGAAATACAAATAATTGTTGAATATGGCCACAACAGATTGGATTACGGCATGAACAAGATTCAAAACAAGTTTCAACGGCTATTACTATTTCGACACAAAACCGAACTATATATATGTATACACACATTTTACACAAGTAATAATTAGGATTAGGGTGAATTGCTATAAATCTATACTATTGGTTGAGGATTGTTAATAATGGTTACTCAATAATTGTTTGGAACTATTTCTAATATCATATGACGAATTATCGCTTACTAATTTTTTGCTTTTTTTTCCTAGGTGGCATCGTCTTATCGACGAAAGGGTCGAGCACAATTTATATCGACCCTAAATTCTCCATTGCCAAATCTCTTTCTCTGTGGTATATACATGCATGTTGTTTCATGTGACTTCAAATTGCGAATCTTTATTTTTTCGCTAACACTAACCTTTTTTTTTCTTTTCTAAATCTAGGAATATGGAAAATGCATCAACTCTAAAAAAGTTGGCAAAAGAACAAAAGAAGAACCCAACGTCGCAACCTATACCACTACCCAAAGAACAAGATTTACTGTTGCTTGCTGAATTCATAAATACCAAGATGAAGGTATCAAAGAAAACTATTACGTTATATTTGTTAAATTAAAATTTTCATTGTCTAAGAATAAATCTGGAAATTATTGGGTCAAAGCAACGGCGTCGGTCGTAAATTATGAACAGCGTTTCTACTACAATGCATGTTCGAATTGCAAGAAAGGAACAACCTTTCCGATCAATAAACGTTTCACATGCCAAAATTGTAGAACTGAAAAGAGCAAAGTCGTGCCGTGGTATGTTCTATGCATAGAATTTTTTAATTGTGGAACTCAAAATTTGAAACAATATCTCTCACATGCATGTAAGTACTTTGTAGGTTACCCATTCAGTTCATTTTGACGGATGACTCAGAGAAGTTCGAAGCTGCATGCTTTGGTTACACTGGTGAAAAGATCTTTTCATGCAAGGCTTCACAAATATCCAAAATTTTGGAGCATGTTAATCAATAAATGGAAATGTGTATTGCTTATCTAAATTATTTTGAATAATTTACAAAACTAATTCACATTTGCTAAAACAGGGTACGCAAAAAGATTCCTTGAAATCAATATTCAAGGCCAAATAAACTATCACAAAAGCATTCTATGTTCAAGACACGAGAATTCTAAATTCAAGAGGAATGCAACACCAACTCACCGTTAGCCAAGTTTACAACCTCTCCGAGCTTAATTAATTGTATCGACCAAGAATTGGAGAACAAAGATGATGATCTCTCCCCTACAACATCCACCTCCAACAAAAAACCTAGACTTTGATTGAACTATTTTTTATTTTATTTCAAAAAAACATCATGCATTTTCTATGCTTTTCTTTTTTTCTTCCACACATTATCGTTACATTCTGGGATTGCGTGTGTTGATTGAAAAACTATGAGAAATATTAGTTTTATTTATTTGTTTGTGAATACAATACTTGCTTTATATTTCTTATTATCTCTTTAATGTATGTTAGTTAAGAAAAAACGGATTAATTTTAAATTCTTTCTTTTCAAATAAAACTATAATAATCACGTGCGTAGCATGTGTTACTTTCTAGTATATATATATATATATATATAAAAAAAGACTCAAAGCATTTAGGCATTTTCTATTTCTCTCTGCAAAACTCGAAATGTACTATGAAAGGGCATCAATAGAGTAAAATTAAAAAAGAAGAAGAAAAGGGGATGTCTTTGACATCAAATTTCGTTTGCCTTTTCCATTGAGCTTCTTCTCCGGTTTTCTCTTCTTGATCTCACCAGCGTTAAACTTCATTTCGCTGCCAGAAAATGTTCAAAATTTTCTTTTGAACTGATACACGCGAGAGTGGCTGGAAGCTGTCGTTTTCTATTCTGTCATGAAACCTGTCGTTTTCTATTTACTGAAACGACTAATGTCGTTTTTTAATTTTCTGAAACGAAGAATGTCGTTTTTCAAAACTGTCGTTTGTTTATTTTTTTTATAACGAACGATGTCGTTTCTATTGACTTTGTCGTTTTTTTAAAGCGAACAAAATGTCGTTTTACATTTTCTGAGGTGAACGATGTTGTTTTTGTGTTTACTAAAAGAAGCGATGTCGTTTCTAAGACAATGTCGTTGTCGTTTCTTCAAGAGAGTGACAGGTCATCCTTCCTCCGGAAAACACCTTATCTCTGATGGAAGATTTACAGGTCGATCAGGAAAAGAGCTGTTCGGTGGTGGATCAAAGCTGAGATAGTTTGGACAAGTCTGTGGCCTCAATTAATAAGCTTACAGTATTGGTCGTACCGAAAAAAAAAAAAGTTCTTAATGACTGCTTTACTAAGCTCTCTTCCACAGACTAGTGCAATATCTGTGTCATATATTGTGACTGAATATCGTATTCATTTCAGAAATAAATTGTCTGGAGAAGACAAGACTGAGGATTTGACGATCTGAGAGAAGACCAGTCCGGCGGCGAAGGAAGTCGTCTGGAGCTCGCGGCGGAAGAGAATGTCGCGGCGAAAGAGAACGTCGTTGATTGAATTGAAACGATGTCGTTTTTCTATTATCTGTCTAAAACGATGTCCTTTTCTTTATTATGTCGTTTTCTACTGAAGGATGTCGTTTTCTATATTCTGTTCCTTAATGTCGTTTTCTATCAATTTTCCATAACGATCGATGTCGTTGCTCAAGACTATGTCGTTTTTTATTTTCTAAAAAGAAAGATGTAGTTTTTTAAGACTAATTTTCTATTTTCTGAAATGATGTCGTTTTTAAATTTTCGAAACGAATAATGTCGTTTTATATTTTTTAAATCGAGACTTTTTTGGTTTTTTTTAAGCAAACAATGTCGTTTTTTAAGACCTTAGTCGTTTTTAATGCTACTTCGAAATAAAGTATCGAATCCACAAGCTTTTTGAGATTATCGTTTCTATAGATCTTTTACTATAGGACAATCTACTGATCAGCTTCTTGAGATCTTCGTATTCCATCGAAGGAAAATAAGAGATCTTCAAAACTTGAAGAGAGTTTGGGAGTCCTACTGGAATTGTGCTCAAGTTACGGCAGTTCCAAATCCACAGCTCTTTCAAAGAATTTCACTTAATAAATGATATATTATGTTTTCTATTTGTTTCCATCTGTTAGTTATTTTCTTAATCATCTCCACATCTTCAATACAATTCCTTTTTTGAATTAATTCTCTCTCTCTCTCTCTCTCTCTCTCTCTCTCTCTCTCTCTCACACACACACACACACACACACACACACACACATAGATCATCACTGTAAAATTAATCAATTCTTTGAACCTTGATTTGTTCTTTGTCACAGAAAAAATTCAGGTCATAATATGTTAATATATATTATAGCAGTAATATTTGTTAATACCTATTGACGCAGATTCTATTAAGAAGTACTAGCCATGAAAATCGGAGCAGATATTCGATTGAATGGAGTTTTGTTCTTCTTTTTCTTCATTTTTTTCTGTTTTTCTGGCATGATTTGGTCGAAAATTTTTTTGAGGCGCTAGAAGAATAGTCCGTTAATAGCTATTATCGCAGAACCTATTTACCAGTAATAACCATGATAAATAATGCAGATTATCGGTTGTATGGAGTTTTGGTTTTATTACTTTTTTTTTTTTATTATTATTATTATTATTATTTTTTTATGTTTTCTGGGTTGATTTTGTCGAGAAAGAAGAAGGAATGACATTTTTTCAGTAAGTGAATAAAAAATATTGATGTGAACGAAAGAAGGAAAGAAAGAATGAATTAAAAACTGCTTTTTTTTTTTTACTTATTGCTTTGATTTTTTTTTTTTCATTTAATTTCTATATCGGCAAGAAATGAGCGGGGAACTAAAAATGAGGGCAAGAGCGTCTTATTGCATATGTAATAGTTCGGGCTGGCTAATTAACAAGTATTACCAAAACGTTGGCTACTTCACAAATTTTATGTTTCAAAAAAGCTAGTTAGTTAAAGCACCCATTTTTTTAAGGGTTATATAGCTAAATAGCCTCCCAGTTTAGACAGTTTTGGATTTAGCCAACATTTGGTCAATTTCGTGTTAATAGCCAGCCCAATTTATTTACATAGATAAAAATACCAAAATAACCTCCCAACCGTTCCCGCCCATTAACATGCTGAAAATAAAACATTTAATACAAAATATTCTGATATAACTGCTCGTGGTTATTAAGGACGTCATTAAGATCATTAAGAGAGTAAGAAAGAGGAAAGAAGAAAGAGAGCCGAGAGAGAGAGAGAGAGAGAGAGCCGAGAAAGAGAGATCGAGGGAGTGGGGCGCCGCGACACGCAGGTGATCCACATCGATCCCACCACCGGCGCGCTTGGTCTCGATCCCGCCGGCGATTTCGAATCTGAGAAGGACGCTGTGGAAGAGGTGACGCGGGGATCGCGGTGGATGGCGATGAAGGCGCGGGCCATTTTGGGGTACGCGGCGGTGGGCGGCGTGGGGCTGCTGCTGGTGGCGACGATCCCGTGTCTCAAGGCAACGATCTATGATTTTGTTTTTCTCTCGACTAATTTTGGTTCTCAGGAATTTTGTTTTCCTTTATAACCTGGGAATCAAGTTCATTCTTGTTCCTGGAACGCATGTGCAAATCGACAAGCTTCTTGCTGAGAGAAGTTTATGTTTTTTTTTAATACAATATGTTCGTGTAAATAGATATCATATTTACAGTATGTTCGTGTAAATAGAAATCATATTTACAGTATATTCGTGTAAATACGAAGCTTATTTACAGTATATTGACTGTAAATACAAAGCCTATTTACAGTATATTCGTATAAATAAATTGAAAAAATTCTGGAAATATTTTGGGCACGAAAATTCTGGAAATTATGAATATATGGAAGACAAAATAATATCAATGAATGAAGAATATATATATAGATTTTATCCATAATGAATTGCAACGAAAATAGAAACTAATTACCTAAAGTCAACGCTGAAAATTTCCAAATACATAACAATTAATGGACTGAGAACTTTCAAAATCTGCTCAAAATAAATTTGAAAACTTCCCTATTCGGTTTCAATATTTAATTCAAAATTTAAAAAAAAAACTGGCTAATTAAAATAGCGTGAGGACAAAAAGGTAAAACTAATTCAATTAATAAACTGCCACGTAAGCAAGATGACTATTTACGGAAAATTAACGAAAGGTTGGCTAAAACCAAATTGCTAGTGTTTTAGATGGCTAAACAGCTAATTATTTGTTTTTTTAATTGATCCCAACGGTTATATGACGAGTGGTAAAACATATAAGAAGAGTGATGATAAGAGAAAACCAATAGATCAAAACAATGAAAACATACGCTAACCGGGATATAGTTGATTTCACACAAAGAAGAAAGTAAAATACCACACACTATATATATATATATACCCTCATGCCAATGTTCTGGCTGTTGGGGATCCAATGTTACAAGTGACTTAGTATGTTAGATTTTTTTTTTTTAATAGATCCCGAAGGTTATAGGACGAGTGGTGAAAAAAAAAATGTAAGAAGAGAGATAACAAGAGAAAATGAAAAGTTGAAAACATACCCTAACCTAACTGGGAAATATATAGTTGATTATTTTTCACACATAGAAGAAAGACAATGAAGAAAGTAAAATACCAGACTATAGCCTCGTTCCAATATGTTCTGGCTGTTGGGGATCCAACAGCTGATCACATTAATGATAAGAGGTGCATATCATACATCACCCATGGAGTGGGAATATTATTCCTAGATGGATTACGTACCCCACATTTATTTATCAATAATAATAAAAAACGAGCACGCATAGATCAGTGGAGCACTAGAGAGATGATATTGGATGAGAAGAAGATGAAGCAGCTAATTTCACATAGTCATTATTCCCTGTATGCCGCAATGAGCATCTGATTGGGCACATTCCATAAGTACTGACACGTACGTCCCACCAATTCCGTCACCACCACAATATAGCCCTTCGCAACATATTTTTCCTTACCTTTTGTCGTGATCTTTTGTTTTTTGTCTTGATCTTTTAATCGTTTCGAAAGTTCTGCCTTTATTTTTCTAGTGATTTCAATATTTTTACCTTCGTATTTCTAGTGATTTCGAAATTATTTAAAAAAAGTATTTTGTATTTAGGGTTTAGAGTATTTTCTATTGATTTTTCTGGTAAAACGATTAAAAAATTGAAGGCAAATCACGAAGTCAGTGGTATCATAATAATTTATTTCGAAGTTTTGCGTTCATTTTTATTTTATCTTTGAAAGTTTTGCCTTAATTTTTATAGTTATTTCAAAGTTTTTGTCTTCATTTTTCTAATCGTTTCGAAGTTTTTTAACAAGAGTATTTTGGACGCTTTACCTACCCAAAAGCTTTAGTTTTTTTTTTTAAGGAGTTCAACATATATAGAGCTTGATTTTCAAATGTGAGGTAACATCAAGCTTGATTTCTCAAGTTTCCCTTTACCTACCCAAAAGCTTTATTTTCCTAAAATGTTCAATATGGAGATTGATTTTCAAATGTGAAGTAACATTAAACTTAGTATCTCAAGTTTCCCCTCTCTTTATTATACGCGGCCTAGCATCTCTCTCTCTCTCTCTCTCTCTCTCTCTCTCTCTCTCTCAAGTTAAAAACTTATGCTTGATATTTTTGTAGCTACTGTACCGTCAAGCTGGCCATGTGGAACCCAGGAAATGGGACCCTCGGAACCGTAAAACACGGTACAGAGAAATCTCGGAACTATTTTTCACGGTACCGGGAATTTTTCCAGTACCATATTTTGCGGTTCCAGGATTTCCATATTTTCCATATTTTTTTACTTTAATCATGAATGCAATTGAAAAAAGAAAAAATTCCTCTGTTTAAAATTTAAATAAGTACAACTTAAAAACATGGTACTACATGGTGCTAAAAGGGGATCCATGTTCCGTCCCATTTCTCGGATGGTTCAGGGACAAAAGTCCCGGTACCGCATTTCATAATATGGTTTTTTTTCACATTGTATCAATAATATGGGAAATTGGATCTCGTGGGTCCCATATGACCAGCTAGACTGTATGGAAAAAAAATAAAATACATAAAGAAGTTTAGGCTTGAAAAAAAAAAACCTTTAATACTATTTTGTTTGTTTTGGTAAAACTCGAAATCACAAAACAAAGACAGAAGACATATGAAAAATAATAGGGCGCTCTAGCGTACTAGCCTTTTTAAAACTTAGAATTGTTAAATAGCCAATGTTGTAGTAATATTTGGTAATTAACCAATCTTTAATGCAATAAGACAAACTTACCCGTATTTTTTTTCTCCTCATTCTTTGTCAAAAATAAATTAAATGAAAATAATTTATCTATACCTAAATACTCTCTATCTCTCTCTTCCTCACTCTCTCTCTCTCTCTTCGTTACATTTTTAGCCATGACGCAAGTAAAAAAACAACAGCATCGCAGTTAATAGTCGGTAATAACTGATAATAGGTTTCTGGTATAAACTTGTTAACAGTTATTACCGATTATTAGTTGAAGCAAAAACCTATTAACATTTATTAACGATTATCAATTGCGCTTTTAATGTTTTTGACCTTTGTTCATGATTAAAAAATTTGACGAGAGAGAGAGAGAGTAAACATAAAAATAGAAAGAGAGATAATTGAGATCCTAATAATTAGGAATTTTGAATAATAAATTAGGTTTTATTAATTACGAAAGTAAATTATATGAACTAATTAATAGGGTAAAAATGGTATAAACATTGTGCCATATAAGTAGAATGGCTAAAAATAAAAAATAAAAATTCTAAAACGTATGACAAAATGAAATTCTCAAATTTGAATAGGTTTAGTCAGTTACAAATTCCAAAATAATATTATATCTTTTCTACGTTGCTGGTTTATAAAATCTTTATAACACCATTTGTATTGCTTGTTCGACTTGCAAGGACTTCAATAATACAATAGTTAATCCTTGTGTACAATATTATATAAAAGTAATTGAAAATACTGAAAAATAATACAAAAGTAGACAACAGTCTGAAGCTGTTCTGTCGTAAACTCATTGTCAATTGGAGTATTTGGGAAAAGCAACCATACAAAATATAACAGTATGGTATTACAAGTGGCAGTGATACTAAAATTAGTAATATAAATAATAACAGTAATAAGAAATTCTTAATAATACAGATTAAGAAAGCATTCCTATGAAACATAAGTTCAGTTAAAAAATAACTCATTATCACTAATTGCAAAAACTACTATTCCGTACGTACAAAATATAACAATATAGTATTACCATTTACCAGTAATAATAAAATGATTAAAATAAATAATAATAGTCTTAATACAGATTAAGAAAGCATTCCAGAGACAGTGAGAGAGAGAGAGATGAAGAGAAGAAAGAAAATATTTTATATATTAAAAGCGAGATGGGATATTCAAGTGAAGGAGTAGAGTACAGAGAGTAGGTAGGTGCATATATATGGCCTTATTTTCCAACATATAAAATGGCCAACAATACGTACGTAGAAAAGAGATATTTGTAGGTACAAAGCATGCATGCATTTTAGGGCTAGGAGTGAGTGAGTGAGTGATCACCAGCACCATCCTCCAATTCCTATAATCAAAGGAACGCAGCTAAGGCCCTCACAGCAGTCAGGACCGCCGGACGGAGGTTTCACCCATTCAGGCTGGCAACTCTTTCCATAAGGGATACAGCTCTCGCCGACGTTGGGCTGTGGGCCCCGCACCATCATGATGATGTCACCCATCTTCCTGTTCCAGCTCTCGTCAGATGTTCCAGACGCCGACGACAACGCCGCCGCCATCAGAACCACCACCAACACCATCATCATCATCTTCTTCTTCATCACCATCATCATCATATTCATGTCTATCTGTGTTATTGATTGATTATATGTTTGTGTGTTTTTTTCATTGCTCCTTTCACGCTCTATTTATAATAGCAATGAATCAAAGGTTGTTGGGACACGTTTTTTTTATTTGAGATATATATGTTTTAAATAATAATACTACTAGATTAGTGGCCTTTTTTTTTCAATTTGTTTGCTATAGTGGCCTTTCTATAGATGAAGAGTCATCATTTCTTATTTGATAAAAGAGGAAGACGCCATCAAGGTGCAATAGAGAGGAAGAGTCATCATTTCTTATTTGATAAAGCCGCCCACACGGCGCACAAAAATCATCTACCAAGACACCAATGAAGTGCAATAAAGACTGTCATCCGAGACACAATCAAATCAATGACTATTGAACAAGCCAACACATGACATACAGAAAAAGCAAAGTGGTGCATCAAAAACATCTAAGTGGTGCATTAAAGACGCCTATTAGGCGCAACAAAGCCGATTCGAGCCCACAAAGGCTAAAAATTCCACACAGGACGAGTCCATGAAGAAAAATGCCAAAAAAAAGGCCAAAAAGCCCTTGGCGAGCCGCGCCAGGCATTCAGCACGTCGCGCCGGTGTGAAAACTGGTGCGCGCACTTGTATTTTCATGTGTGCGCGATAAGCCTTCTGCGCGCCTTGTGTGACGACCCGACTTTTCAAACCGTCTTATTTATCTTACTTTTAAACTTTAGAAAATCAAGGATTTCTAATAAAAAAAACACATCGTATATAAGGCGAACCAAATTTTTAATAATTTAAAAAGAAACAAAACATAAAAGAAATATGAAGATTGCATTTTAAATGTTTCATGAGAAGTACTTAACCAAAATTGAAAATACGAAGTACCAGTTTAAAACCAAACATAGTAGCAAAATAATAAAATATATAATGTAGAATATAAATCTCAACAGAATTATAAAACTCGTAGAAACTTCATAACTTTAAAGTAACTGTTGATAAAACCTTAAAATTGATTTCTTAATTACTCGTAGCGAAAAACTTATTTCGTGAATGACAACCGCAACCCATCCCTCTCGCTATCGACGCCGCTAATCCACCCTGCTCAGTTCTTTGTATGTTGTTTACCTATAATACAGACGTAAAGTTTTTCGAAGAAATGAGCTTATGCTCAGCGAGAGTAATATAAAGCTCACAAAATAATAAGAATAATGCAATGCATGATTGCGTTCTTAATATTTTCAAACCATGCATATCGTGACTTAAGCTTTGTCTTCTATTTTTTTTTAGATTGGGATGTCCCTAGGGTAGTCGTACTTATTTCAGTGTACACTTTGGAAACGAGCTACGAGTGTGCGGCCTCCCATAGTTTCGTTCCATCTTTTAAACTTATAACTCTTAGAGCCTCGGCCCGATAAATTTTCTCATTTGGGCCTCGGCCTGAGAAATTTCTCCTTAATAGCTCTCGAGGCGGTACGACTCCTTTGTTTATCTTTATCTTTTCACTTTGAAGTTTACGTTACATACATATATAACATGTGACATAAATACTTCTATACATATGCTTAAACAATAAGCATGAAAAAAGAAAAAAAAATATTATCTTAGCTATCCTTTAACTTAAACATCAAATAATTAGTATCATCAAATAACTTGCAAAACAAAAAATCCTGTTAATTCCCTTAATGCTTTGGCTATTTTTATGTAAAAACGAATCTGTCAAGGCGTTGATGCTCGGAAGAGAGGATTTTCATGGAATAATTCATTCCTTGCCTTCTCAAATAAGATAGCTCCAAAGGCCAATACTGTGGGTTATTTTTAATCTAGACTTAGGATTTTCTAAAAGAAAAAAGAAAAAGAAACGTGGGTTAGTGAGTTAGTGGCTAGTGGTAGCAATTTATTACGTGTGTTAGTGGGTGCATGTGGCACATTAGAATAAGTCGCTTAGGAATCCGAGGTAGTTTTATTAGATATGTTAATGTGTGAGTGGAGTTAGTTTTATCCGAGGTAGTCTTATAAATAGCTTATCACTTGTACGTTTTTATTTAGAAATAAATAGATGAGAAAATTGTCCCGAATACTGTCTTGGTTATATTTATCTCCTCACCATTTCACCGTGTGAGTAAAACACATAGTGTGTTCGTTTATGTTTCGGTAATTTGTTTCGGTGTATTTTTATCAAGGATCAAACCCAACAAACACTCCTTGAAATCCTCAAACTACTTTTCCAATAGACTGACAAGTCATCGCTTGGAACTGGCCGATCGATCCCTGGTTTGAGCCAAAACCAAGATATCTTACAGCTCAAGTTTCCATAACTTACCCTGGTCTTGGAGAAGTGATTGAAAAATTCGATACAGAGAGAGAAAGAGATAACGTTTGTAAAAGATAAGTTTTGGAAGAAGAAACTATAACGAGATATTTGTTTGGATTGAGAGAGTAAATCACTTCTCTCAGATTTTCATTAGATTCAACTGAATTGTTCATACAAGTATAAATACAGATCAATACAGCTATGACTAACAGCTTCGTCTAACTAACTTGCCTAACCACCTAACCGCTTCACCAACTTGTCACGTGACTCCATCATCGGCTAGCGTTGGTGACGTGTCTGCTGACGTGGTAGACTGTAGTCTATTAGTAAACACCAATACTTTTAGATCTATAGTGATATTTGCATCGGCAAAGTGGACGCAAATCTCACGTTGAGATTGAATAACTATAAATCTTGTGTTTGCTCTTTCCTATTGTTTTATCTTTCGTCTTCTGATTTAAAAGGGATTTAGGTGTGGAATCCCAACAATAGTGAGTGACCATTTAAACCTTATAATCATCCCATCTGGAAAGTCCTGAAGACGATGTAACTGACAACGTACAGGTTAACTTTCTTATAAGTGAGTGAAATGAGCTGTACCACTCAGCATCAATTTTCTGGAAAAGTGGCAGTGCTAAATTCTAACTTTAAGATTAGAAAAGGATGTCAACGAACAAAGATCATGTGTGGATTGGTGATACAAAAGAGCGGGAATATGAAACACGTTGTTTAAAACTCTCTAGTGGGAAATGGACACGGTTTCCCTTTTTGTTAGCGGTATCCATTTCGCTTCTAAATTAATGTCATTTTGTATTGGAGCTTAGCAGTTAGAATATTGGTTGAGTCATTTGTTTTAGCTGATTACTTGTTGTATAAGTAATCAGGAGGCTTATTAAGTTTTTTGTCGTTTTTATTTTCCTTTTAGTATAAAACGACTTGTCGTTAGTTTGATATGTTTTCTGTATAAAAAGGATTTTGTTATCCTCGAAGTAATACAATTTTCAGTTTTCTGTTATTCTCTTCTTCTCCGGATTTCTTTTCTCTGATTCGAGTTCTCAAAATCAATATGGTATCAGAGCGATTCCGCTTCTGAGAATCTCGTTTCTCTTTTTTGTTTCTCCTTTTCTCGATTTCTTAATCCTGTATCTGTCGAGGTCAATGGCGGATCCTGAAATGAAGTCGATGGAGCTCCCAATAACCGGTATCACCGGAAATTCTCGATCGCGATCGACAATTGAAGACCAGTTCTCACCTTATTATCTCCACCATTATGATTCGTCTGGAGGAAGTCTAGTCTCCAATGTCTTGATCGGAACCAATTACCAGGCGTGGAGTCGATCGATGCTGATAGTTCTTGAAGCCAAGAACAAGCTAGGGTTCATCGATGGGACTATCGTGAAGCCAGAAGATCCAGATCTCCTACGCCTATGGAGCATAAATAATTCCACCATCATCACCTGGATCATGAACTCTGTATCCAAGGAAATAGCTGCGAGCATCCTTTTTGGAGGAACAGCTAAAGACATCTGGCAAGACCTCAAAGATCGCTTTTAACAATCCAATGGACCGCGGATCTTTCAGCTGAGGAGAGAGTATGTGAATCTTTCTCAAGATCAGAACACCATTGGAGTATACTTCACCAGATTGAAGTCGGTTCATCAAGATCTTTGTGATTTCAAACCGGAATGCATTTGTCCATGCAATTGTGGAGGAAAATCCAAGATTAGTGAGTTTGAGGAGTCAGAATATGTTATGCAATTTCTTATGGGACTCAACGATTCATACACTCGTGCTCGAGCTCAGGTATTACTTATGGACCCTATTCCTCATATCAGCAAAGTCTATGCTCTCGTCTGATGATCCGGACGCCGACGACAATACCACCATCATCATCTTCTTCTTCTTCATCATCATCATCATATTCATGTCTATATATGTGTAATCAATTGATTATATGTTTGTGTGTTTTTTCACCGCTCCTTTCATGCTCTATTTATAATAGCAATAAATCAAAGGTCGTTGGGCCACGTTTTTTATTTGAGATAAATATGTTTTAAATAATAATACTACTAGATTAGTGGCCTTTTTAAAAAAAAAATTGTTTTTTAAGTCCATTAGTGGCCTTTTTATTGATGAATAGTCATCATTGCTTATTTGATAAAAGAGGAAGACACCAACAAGGTGCAATAAAGAGGAACAGATCATTTCTTATTTGATAAAGCCGCCAACAAGGCGCACAAAAATCATCTACCAAGACACTAATGAAGTGCAATAAAGACTGTCATCCGAGACACAATCAAATCAATGACTATTGAACAAGCCAACACATGACATATAGAAAAAGCAAAGTGGTGCATCAAAAACATCTAAGTGGTGCATTAAAGATGGCTATTAGGCGCAACAAAGCTGTCCACCTCAATGAGATGCAACGCGATACACTCGCTAAAAGACGAAGATCAAGAGAGCAAAATTCTCTCAAACAGCCGGGAAGATTCTGAAAGGTCACTGCTCGAAGTCCACCAAGCAACGAACTTGGGGGCCTAATGTTGTCGGTCGTTTTTGGAAATATTAAATTCCTTGTGACTTACAAGGAATCTCATGCAAAAGTCCAAATGAGGCCTACAAAAAATTCCGATTCGAGCTCACAAAGGCTAAAAATTCCACCCAAGACGAGCCCATGAAGAAAAATGCCAAAAAGGTCAAAAAGCCCTTGGCGCGCCGCGCCAGGCATTCAGCACGTCGCATTGGTGTGAAAACTAGTGCGCGCTTGTATTTTCATGTGCGCATGATAAGCCTTCTGCGCACGCCTTATGTGACGACCCGACTTTTGAGCGACTCTAAAGGAGTATTTTGTAGTAGTGATAGGCCATGTTAAAATTTTAAAATTCAGTTAAAATTCAAATAGAATATCCAGAACTCATGGGCTCGCAATTCCCACTGACAAGTCATTGCTTGGAACTGGCTGATCGATCCCTGGTTTGAGCCAAAACCAAGATATCTTGAATTTGAAACCTTGAAAATGGTTGTTTTCTACACGAAATCTTACAGCTCAAGTTTCCATAACTTACCGTGGTCTTGGAGAAGTGATTGAATAATTCGATACAGAGAGAGAAAGAGAGAACGTTTGTAAACACCAATACCTTTAGATCTATAATGATATTTGCAACGGTAAAGTGGACGCAAATCTCATGTTGAGATTGAATAACTATAAATCTTGTGTTTGCTCTTTCCTATTGTTTTATCTTTCGTCTTCTTATTTCAAAGGGATTATTTAGGTGTGAAATCCCAACAACAGTGAGTGACCATTTAAACCTTATAATCATCTCATCTGGAAAGTCTTGAAGACGATGTAACTGACAACGTACAGGTTAACTTTCTTATAAGTGCGTGAAATGAGCTGTACCACTCAGCATCAATTTGCTGGAAAAGTGGCAGTGCTAAATTCTAACTTTAAGATTAGAAAAGGATGTCAACGAACAAAGATCATGTATGGATTGGTGATACAAAAGAGCGGGAATGTGTATTAGAGATCAAATATTTTTCATACGTGTCGTTTATGTCTCTTAAACGATAAGTACGACATGTTATTTTTCCTTTATTTTCATTGTATTTTCCTTTATTTTCTTTATGTCTCATGGCTATATAAAGCCTTATACTTGTATATTTCTTATCAAGATTGGAATAAACATTTTCACTCTCAATCATTCAAGATGAGAGTTAGTTTTTCTCCAATTCTCAAATCCAATTTCTATCTATACTAACTTAGAAATGTAATAACGTGAAACACGTTGTTTAAAAATCTCTAGTGGGAAATGGACACGGTTTCCCTTTTTGTGAGCGGTATCCATTTCGCTTCTAAATTAATGTCATTTTTTAGTGTAAAATTATTTGTAATTGTGGGGCATTATTAGAAAAAAAAAACATAAAAAATAAAAAATAGAAAAAATAGAAACTTACCATTATCAAAGTAGGAATAATTAATGCCACTTTTATCTCTCTTTTTTTCGTTCTCAAGTGACCGGACAATATTTCAGTATATAGAGAGAGATGGATACACTGAGTTTACACAAGATAAACAAACAAGATAATAAAGAGAAAAAGAAAAATGAATTATGAAAATGAAGGTAATGATGAGATGTTTGATAGATAAAAAAAGTAATATACCTTTCCCATTCCCATAAACGAATGGCCATAACGCCTACAAGGTAGGTAATAATAGAAGATAAGGTGTGATCAAAAAAGAAAAATAGGTAAAGAGGCATGGATATTGGTGATACAGTACAATCAAAAAAATATCATTGATGCAAAAGAGCGGGAAAGCAAAAACAACATCGTTTTCAGGTCTACGCATTCTTTCCTATACATATATAGATGGATAAACTGGAACAAGAAACATGAACAAGAAAGATGAAGATGAAGATGAATTGATGATGGGAGTGGCAATAATGGATAACGTGCAATAATTTAAAAAAAAAAAAAAAGTAAAGATGCATGGATATTGGTGATACAATACAATCAATAATATCATTGATGCAAAAGAGCGGGAAAGCAAAACAACATCGTTTTCAGCTCTACGCAATTTTTATCCTATATATAGAGATGGATAAATTGAGGTTGGAGAGGAACAAGAAACACGAACAAGAACGAAGATGAAGATGAAGATGATGATCGGAGTGGCAATATTAGTGGCAACAATGATGGGATTGTTGGTTTCACCGGCGAGTTGTGGGCGCGGCTACACGTTCACTCCCATTCCCAACGACCGGTGCCGAGTTCCGACGGAGTATTGTACGATTTGGCAAAGCAAAATATGCTGCGGAGGGTTGTATTGTGCTGGCGGAGGAATTGGTGGCACGTGTCAGCCCAAACCGGACTGTGGCAAACCAGGTGGTCATTGTGCCTTACTCACCGAATGTTGCTACCCCTATGTGTGCACCAAAAACTCTCAGGGAACATGTGTGCGTAGAGCGAATGACATTGTGCAATTACCTGCTTCTGATCCAATATTATCTCTCTAAAACATCCACTCTCTATATATATATGTGTGCTGGTTTATTATTATTAATGATAAATAAATGTGGGATAGTCCATCTAGGAATAATATTCCCACTCCATGTATATGATGTATGATATGCACCTCTATCATTAATGTGATCAGCTGTTGGATCCCCAACAGCCAGAACATTGGGTACGAGGGTATATATTGTCTGGTGTTTTACTTTCTTCCTTGTCTTTCTACTGTGTGTGAAAAATAACCAACTATATATTTCCCAGTTAGGGTATGTTTTTATCTATTCATTTTCTCTTGTTATCTCTCTCTTCTTACATTTTTTTTTACCACTCGTCATATAACCTTCGGGATCTATTAAAAAAATAAAATCGTCTAACGTACTAGGTCACTTGTATTGGATTTGCAATCTAGTCAACGTTTCGTGACATGACCTCATTAATCATACCGCACTTCAAATTATTGTCTCTAGCATTTTCATACGTTAATTTTTGTAAATGGATAATTTACAAAAATAAACAAAACGTTGGTTATTTCTTTGAAATCAAGTTTAAAATTGACTAAATAGCTATATCACCCTTAAAAAAAGGCGTTCTAGCTTAGAAGGTTTTTTTTTTTAAACAAGTCAAGTAGTCAACGTTTTGGTAATACTTGTTAATTAGCCGACTCAAACTACCTGATGCAATAAGACACTATTTCCCATATTTTTAGTTTCCCGCTCATTCCTTGCCAAAATAGAAATTAAATGAAAAAAACTAGATGTCTTGAAATATTTGTGAGACCAGTGATTCATTGCACTGCCATATTCATTTCACTCGCATATTTTAGAGTTGTAGTTCCAGCTGGAATTTGTTTGGAGTGTGATGCACAAATATATAGCAAAAAAAAAAAAAAAAAAAAAAAAAACCAGTGGTTCACAAAGGACTTCTATAGAAAATAAACGTAGAAAATAAGCGTAAGTGGTTTCAGCGATAAATCAAGCCTTCAAACTCTCAGAGAGGTAAGATGTCATCATTGTCCTAGAGTTTGCAAGCCTGTAATTTTCATAATATGAATCGAAATTCAGTATAGAGATGAAATATAAAAACAGAAAGGGAAATTATTAAACACCTGCCCTTATTGTTAATGAGGAATATGCATCAATTTTCAGCTTAAGAATCCGAATTAAGTAGCAAAGAAGAAATCAAATTTCACATGTGCCCAAACTTTCATAAGATCAGTACATAAATAAATTAAATTAAATATATACAACAGGACTAATTTTCGAATTATAATACTGAGGAAAATGGTGACATGAATTCAGTTGAACAAAAGTACCTCCGATAGGCCATTGTAAAATTTTAAAATTCAGTTAAAATTCAAATAGAATATCCAAAACTCATGGGCTCGCAATTCCCACGTGATCTCAGCGCTCGAAGCCACCCGGGATAAGGCATCGGCGACCTTGTTTTGTTTGCCCGGATTTATATTGGATCTCAGAAGTAACTTTTGTGAGGCAAACCATTGGAGCTCCGGTTTCACTGTCCGTAATCATAAGTTAGTTTTCTCGAGATGATCGTGTGATTGAATCGACGACTGAGGCAAAATCTGTACATTTGTTCCGCTCAACACCAAACAAACTATACTTTTCGGAGGATTTGGAAACTTGTATATCGATGAGCATCCATTGAGATTAAGAGTTTTCAAGAGAAGAATGAACTTCACTTTAGCTTGTACAATGTTCGAGATAAACATGCTCCAACTTTGAAGCCTTTGAGAGATTCGGAAGTTTGGTGAGGTTTTTCGAGTGGCTCAAATCGATTTTCAGCAAACTCTCCAATGGCTGCGTTTAATATATCATAAAGTTAGAATATTGATCTATTAATTTAAATTTCGATAGCGTTTGATTTTTTTAAGTACCTGTATCTTGTCCCGTAGTTCTGAAAAACAGCTGTGTCGAAGCCAATTTTTCAAACCTTAGACATGTCTAGAAATATTCCTTTAATCTTTTTTGTCCCCTGTAAAAGAAAGAAAGATAAAAAAAAAGGATTAATAATATTCTAAAAAAATTGCAGAAGGCTAATGCCATTTTTTGCTTCATCTTACTCTGCTAGTCTCCAAAATGTGAATGCCATCTTGAGAAATCCACAAGCAATTGTGACTCTCGAGCTCTACAGCAGGATTCACAACGCTCAGAGCCGTTTGTTGAATCAAATCATTGAAAGATATGAGAGACTTGTCAACAAGATCATCAAGGCCCGTTTTTTGGGTGCATGCCACGCACTTCAAAAAATCTCTCCAAATCGTCTCTGATTTTTTTTTTTTTTTTTTTTTTTTTTAACAACATGCGATGTCGAGGAACACAGGCTTCTTCATTTTGTCAAGTCCGTCATAACTTGTCCCCAAATTGTTTATAACTTTTCTTTTGCCTCCGGACACTACTTAAATTTTTTCTGCTCCGGTTCCCAATTTTCTGGATTCTTTCTGCGGAGGAAAGAGCTCAAAACATTCAAAGCTATTGGATTTCCCTCGGCATAACTTGTCATCTGATTCCCTATCCGAAATCACAAGGTACTCAAGTTAGGATACTACAGAGAATAAGAAATATAACAAATGCAGCAAAATTAGGTTCTAGTTACCACTCACTCTACAAGCAGACAATCTACACTGCAGCAGAGTCATTTTGACTCAAAATATTAACCTTTCAAAACCATAGCACCAAAAAAACACCAAAGAGCTGAACAAGCAATGCTGTATTCAAAACTTTTTTTTTATTATTTTGAAACTCAAGCCAACAAGATGTGGTGCACATTTACAATACAATATCAGAGCCTGTTGCAGTATTAAAGCAATCCAAATTATGGTTATGGTATGATATGCACAAATATAAAAAGAAGAAGAAAAAAAAAATAGGAAAATACACCCGTGGTTCAGAGGACTACAAAAAAAAAAAAAAAAAAAAGAAGTAGAAACATACGTATAACTGGTTTGTAGTTCGAATTCTCAGAGGTCAAATGCATCAATGTCATAGAGTTTGCAAGCCTGCGATTTTCATATATAATAGGAATCCAATTTCAGTAACAAAAATCAAATATTTTAAAACAGATAGGGAAATAATTATATGCCCACCCTTGTAAAAATGAGGAATGTTTAGAAATCTGCAAAGATGACTCTCCCAATATTACCAAATCCTCATGCCCTGTCTATCAATTTTCACCGTAAGATTCCAAATAAAGTACCATAGAAGAAAATAAATTTCATACGCACCAAAACTTTCATAAGATCAGTAAATAATAATGAGGAAAATGGTTACATGAATTCAGTTGAACAAAAGTACCTTTAGTAGGATATGAGCAGAACACTGACTGATCTCAAGGAATATTTCGTTGGGACATTCCCTGATCTGCTTCTTGAGCTCATCACTCTGTTCCAGCAAATACCTCGTCTCTGAAGATTTTGCTATGTAAACATTTTCGAATTTTGTGAGTCTCGTCAAGTTCCAGTTTGTGCGAGATTCGATGAGTGTTTCGCAGTTTTCGATAGTGATTGTGCGCGGATTAGATGGCAAACCAGCTTGAGGAAACGACTTCTTTCACGATTTGAAGCTTGAGTTTATTCAGAGAGAGAAAGGGAAAGAGATGTATTTCGAAGAATGAAAAATACTGTTTCATTGAAAATAACCGAAGAACTAGAGGATATTTAAACAAGATAGTTTTCCAGAAAAGACTAAGTTACCCTCACTTAAGAATAAAACCAAAGGGTAAAGTAGTAATCTGATAAAGCAAAGGTTTAAAACAAAAAACTAACTTATCACCTAAGATACATCAAACACGCTAACAAATACAAACATACGCCATCAATTCTAATAACTTCACCTCTGGACATTCCGAAATCGACAGATAATCCGATGATGGGAAGAGAGTACGCATTTGTTCAGGCCAACACTTCAACTTATCGCATCTTGTAATTGTAAGGTAATTGAGTTTGGGAGCAGAGAATTCGGTAATGATACCAAATTTGGACATGTGATTATAGAGAGGCCTTGGTCGAGAAAAAATTCGGGACGCTAGAAGAGTAGTTAATAGCCTGTTAATAGCTATAATCGCAGAACCTATTTACCAGTAACAACTATGATAAACAATAGATCATCGATTGTATGGAGTTTTTTTTTTAAAATGTTTTCTAGGTTGATTTGGTCGAGAAAGAAGAAGGAATGACGGTTTTTTTAGTAAGTGAATAAAAAATATTGACGTGAATGAAAGAAGGAAAGAAATTAATCAAAACACCACGTCACCGATTGCTTTTCTACAGATAAGAATTTTCTTCTTCCAAATATTAATGTATAGAAATATCACACACACAACTATTTCAACTCTCTTGAAAAGGAGTTTTACATCTTACAAATTTTTTCAAGCTCTCTTGGTGTTATTTCCGTGTTATGGTTTTGAGAGGTTGATATTTCGAGTCAAAATGACTTTGCTGGTAGAGTGAGTAATAACTTAAAACCCAAGAAATGAGAGATTAATGATTTATTGCAATAAAATGGAAGATCAACTTCATTTTACAAGCTGGTGGTGCTGATGGAGAATATTAAACCCAAGAAAACTAATTTTGCTACAGTTGTTATTGATACAAACATAAACACTTTATGATTTCGTCCATATTTTGAAACGAACATAAACAACAATGACAGGGCTTCCTCGGTATGTTTTATTTTACTCATAAATTATTTTATTATCCGTGCTAAAGCCATAATTCAGGTTTCTACGGATTGTGATTCCTATGAAACTTGCCTCAAGCTCTCTTATTAGATCACAGATACCTTGAGTAACAAGAAATCTGATGTTTACTTATTATATTTGAGTAACATGGCATATTATTTAACATCTCAATTATTCATTAAATTTACTCCGAGACAAGGCTAAGTTATGGAAACTTGTACTGCACGACTTCGCAAAGGGTCAATTGATAGAGGAGATTTGTTTCAGAAAGCTCAAGTCCCTGTATTGTTATTGATTCTTTGAATCTGAGAACTGAGAATGGAAGAAGAAGAAGAAGTATTGATTCTTTGAATCTGAGAACTGAGAATGGAAGAAGAAGAAGAAGAAGAAGAAGAAGAAGAAGAAGAAGAAGAAGAAGAAGAAGAAGAAGAAGAAGAGAAGAGAAGCAGAGAGCTTCTTGATCGAAGAGTTTCAGGGAAAAAGAAAAGAACTAAGTTTTTCATTAATTGGGGGAAAAGAGAATAGCAATTCCCTTTTTAAATACAACAGTAATAAGACCGTTAGAGCTGATATGACCATAGTCAACACGACACGTCATTAAAAGCTAAAACAGATCAAAAGGACAGAAAATACGACAAGTCGTTAACAGCTAAAAAAACATTAATACGACTATGAACTCTAAAAATTGTTTGATGTTGTCTTGCTACTTCGGAGCCATTTTAGCTTCAAAGTTTGCTCAAGGAACTTGGATAGTCCCATCCTTTGGTGCGACAATGTTGGTGTTGTTTCTCTAGCCTCCAATCCGAATCCGGTGATAAAGCATATCGAAATCGATGTTCACTTTTTTTTGCGAGAAAGTCCTTGCTAAGGACTTGAAAATTTTAACTTGTCCCTTCTGAGTGACAAGCCAGCGATATCACTAAAGTCCTTTCCATTCCCGTTTCTCCATGCTCTGCAAAAAGCTTGAGGAGGCTTTTAGTGATGCTTTATCTCCTATTGTCGTTTACTCTTTTTTGTCGTTTTAGTAATATTGGTGTTGTCGTTTATTCACTATGTCGTTTGTTAGCTCTGCCAAGCTGGCAGAGTTTGTTATAACGAACTTGGCGATAATTATACCCTGCTAAACAGAGCCAGATTTCTTTGTCATATCACACAGTTCCGAATCAGGATGTTCGATGAAAGCAAATCAATGGCCGGGAGACAAGGAAATCAGGAACGTGGGACCCATCCGATTCGAAATCGAAGATCAAGGACAAAGTATTAATACATTCTAGCCAAAAGCACTTGATCGAATGACCAGTTATGATGATTGAGTGTTGGTGCCTAATCTTCCATCAGATTTCTAGCAAATTATACATTAATTAATTGTGACATAATTCTATTGTGATTTGACTAAAGATATACGAGCATATAAAAGGCAAAGGCAAAGGTGCCAAACAAATAAATAAATAAGGTAAAAGTAGCTTTAAGAAACAAATAATTATGTGGATGGAATAACTTTTTGGTAGTGGAGTGATTTTAATATTTCATACAGCATGAGCCAACTGTATGACTCTTCTCAGCACTATTATTGAGTGTGACTATGTTGAATATTCAGCAATGTATTTAGCTATATATCTGCCATTAATTAGCTAGTCTTCCTATCAATGAAGCTTTTGTTGGATTATGATTGGATAACAACAGCTTTTGCTTAGAAACAAAATGTTTTTTTTTTTTTGCTATATATTCGTGCATCACACTCACAAATTCAAGCTGGAACTACAACTCTAAAATATGCGAGTGAAATGAATATGGCAGTGCAATGAATCACTGGTCTCACAAATATTTCAAGACATCTATGTTAATGCAACTACTTTGCAATTATTGACGATATTTAATTGGCAAAATTGCTCATAAAAGGAGGATATCTGTTGCTGATGTAGAGTCTTCACACGACAGAGAATATTTGATTTGTAGCAGATTTTATAGCGACGTATTTTGCGACATTCTCGGAGTCATCGAATATCCGTGAGATTTTCCAAGGGTCAGAAGATATGATATCCCTGATGCCAGCAACTGAATTGTGACGCCCTAATTCGTCTCGAAGACTATAAGTGGTGTCCTCCTTTCATAAACTCTTTTACACCTTTTGAGAGATTTATTTGAGTATTTTAGCAGAGTTTAGAACGACCTGTGTTCAAGCTTTTAAGGTGTCTTTTACCTTTGCTTTGTTGCCTATATACGGGTGATTGTATTAGAAGCTAGAGGTTAGGTTTTTCAATTGTTTTTGTTGGGAAACACGTTTAGAAGTCTCGGGAGAGATATTCTATGGGAATCGAGGAGATCTAGAGCTTAGGGGGAGTCTAAGTTGCTGTTGAAGAGGATAGACGTAGGTTGGGTAGCTAGCGAGGGAGTCGTTGAGTGTAAATCCTTATTGTACCACGTTATCATAGTAAATTGCTTTCAACCGGACAAAGGCCCTCCAGACATAGGCACGAATTACCGAACTGGGTTACCAATCCCTGTGTTCTTTATAATTTCGCAATTACAGCATTTCTCTGTTTGATCACTCGAATTTTAGTGTTTGTCGCAGAATCCGTCACAACATATTCTGTGACATACGCACAAATTACGTAATTTCAATCTAGTTTTTTTGGTGTTATTTGTGTGATATGGTATCGAAAGGTTAATATTTTGAGTCAACTTCACTTTACAAGCTGATGTTAGGAATTGCGACTTGAAATATATATTTCAGCCTAGACAGCTTATTCATGTTATATATCGATTTTGTATCTTGTTTCTCTCTGTGTCACGTATATTTAATCAAGAGTCAAATCTATGAATATTTCATTTCCTTCATTTATTTAATCACTCCAACACCGGGGTAAATTACTATTAGAATGTCCCACATCGATTGGGTATTTGAGCAATGTGCTCCTTATAAGTGTTTGGCATCCCTCCACTCTTGAGCTAGCTTTTGAGTGTGAATTAGGCCCACACTTCTAATAATTACGGAATCCTGAGCTTTAAGATTCCATGTATCACGCCGTGTTGGTAGAAAACAACCATTCATGCCGTGCTGTAAGATTTCTTGTATCATTTCTTCATTTATTCTGTTTTCTGGAATGATTTGCTCAAGAAAAAAATTTGGGACGCTAGAAGAGTAGTTAATAGCCTGTTAGTAGCTATTATCGCAGAACCTATTCACCAATATAAAACCATGTTAAACAATGTAGATTATCTGTTGTATGGAGTTTAGGGCTTATTTTTTTAATATTTTCTGGGTTGATTTGGTCGAGAAAGAAGAAGGAATGATGTTTTTATTTTAGCAAGTGAATAAAAAATGTTGACGTGAAGGAAATAAGAAGACAGAAAGAAAGAAAGAAAGAAAGAGGGAATTAAAAACTGTGTTTTTATTTTTTATTTATGGCTTTGATTTTTTTTCATTTAATTTCTATTTTGGCAAGGAATGAGCGGGAAACTAAAAATATGGGCAATAGCGTCTTATTGCATCAGGTAATAGTTTGAGCCGTAGTTTCAGCCGGCTAATTAACAAGTATTACCAAAACGTTGGCCACTTGACATGTTTCAAAAAACCTACTTAGCTAGAACGCCTTTTTCTAAGGGCAATGTAGCTATTTATAGCCAATTTCAAACTTGATTTTAAGGAAATATCCAACGTTTTTGTTTATTTTTGTAAATTATCCATTACCAAAATTAACGTATGAAAATGCTAGAGACGATCATTATTTGAAGTGCTATATGATTAACGAGGTCATGTCGGCTAGCTTTTAAACATGCTTGAAACGTTGGCCGGATTGCAACTCCAGTTTTACGAGTGGAGAAAAAAAAATGTAAGAAGAGAGATAAGAAGAGAAAATGAATAGATGAAAACATACCCTAACTGGGAAATATATATAGTTGATTAATTTTCACACATAGTAGAAAGACAAAGGAAGAAAGTAAAACACCAGATGATAGAGGTGCATATCATACATCACACTAATGATAAGAGGTGCATATCATACATCACACATGGAGTGGGAATATTATTCCTAGATGGATTACCCCCACATTTTATTTATCATTAATAAAAAAAAAAAAAAAACAAACAAACAAACCAGCACGCAGAGAGAGCGGAGGGTAGTTGCATATTAGAGAGACAACATTGGTTTATCAGACAAAATGTCACTCCCTTTATGCACACATGTTCCGTCAGAGAATTTGCTGCACACATAGGGGTAGCAACATTGGCCACTGAGTAAAGCACAACCCTGACCTGGTTGGACGCAATCCGGTATGGGCTGACACGTGCCACCGATTCCTTGGCCAGCACAATACAGCCCTCCGCAGCAATACTTGTCTTGCCAAAAAGTGCAATACTCCGTCGGAACTCGGCACCGCTCGTTGGGAATGGGAGTGAACGTGTAGCCGCGCCCACAACTCGCCGGTGAAACCATCATTATCGCCGCTCCCATCATCATCAACATTATATTCATCTTCATTTCTCTTTTATTGTTTTGTTTCTGTCTTCTTCGTGTTTGTTTGTTTGTTCATGTCCAAACTACTCGATTTATCCGACTCTATATATAGGCTGGGGAAAATTTTGCGTGGAGCTGAAAACGATGTCGCTTTGCTTTCCCGCTCTTTTTCATTACCTTTCCTTACTTTAACGTGTAGGCGTTATGGCCATTCCTTTATGGTTGGGCCACTTTTTTTTTTTTTTTTTTTTTATCAATATATCCATCTCTCTCTATATACATAAATATTGTTCGGTCACCTGAGAAAGAAAAAAAAAAAAAAAAAAAGAGATAAAAATGGGCATTAATTATTCCTACTTTGAAAATGATAAGTTTCTATTTTTTTTATGTTTTTTTCCTAATACTGCCTCACATTTACATATAATTTTACACTAACAAAAAGACATTGATTTAGAAACAAGCTTGGAATCGCCCAAAAAAGGGAACCGTGTCCATTTCCCACTTGAGAGTTGTAAACAACGTGTTTCACATTCCCGCTATTTTTTTTACCGATCCATACATGATCTTTGTCCTTTTCTCTTTTTCTTTTTCTCTTAAAATCATTGTTTATCTTGTCCAAAGTCCAAACTCAATATATCCATCTCTCTCTCTCTCTCTCTATACAGAGATATTGTCGGCCACTTGAAAAAGAAAATAAGAGATAAAAAAAGGCATTAATTATTCCTACTATGGTAAGTTTATGTATCTTTTTCATGTTTTTCTCCTAATAATGCCCCACATTTACGTATAATTTTACACTAAAAAAATGATATTGATTAAGAAAGGGTAGTGTAGCGAAATAGTCAAAATAAAACTATGAAATTTGTTTTTAGCATATGTTTCACAACTTTTAGGGAAATAGCCAACAGACTTATGTGGCAATAATTAAGGTCTGATTTACCCTTATTTATTAACAAATTCGTCGCGTTCTTTCTCCTACTTTTTTCTTACACTTTTTTTTACATAAAAACTTCAAAAAACCATATCTATCTCATATGAACTCGAAATTGAGTGATTCCAAATCCTACGGATTCGTGACGACGAGATCTTCACAAATAGATCCATTGTATTTGATGAAAAATCATGTTTAATACCATAGATGTAGAAAAATCACGTTACTACCTTAAATATGGAAATAACTGGAAATTTTTGAAATTATCAAAAAATAAATGGAAACGTAACTATGATGCATTAAACATAATTTTTCATCAAACACAATTGGTCTATTTTTGAAGATCTCGACGCCACGAATTTGTAGGATCTGAAATCACTCAATTTCGAGTTCGTATGAGAAAAATACGAATTTTTGAAGTTTTGATGCAAAAAAAATTATTTGAAAAAAATAGGAGAGAGAAAGTGACGAATTGGCTAATAAATAAGGGCAAATCAGACCTTAATTATTGCCACATAAGTCATTTGGTTATATCCCTAAAAATTGTCAAACATAGGCTAGATCCAAAATCACATGTTTAAAATGGCCTAGTTACTTACAAATCTCATTAAGAAATGATGAGTACATTTTATACGGACGAATCTATCCTTTTTCGACTTGAATCTAGCTTATTCTTAGATGGATTTGATGGTTATTTCCAGGGTTTTGTGATGATTTTAGGTTTTTGGTGCATGATCGAGCTCACGGGAGTCAAAACGGCACATTTTGAGAAAAGTCAAAGCTAGGAATCGACGAGTCAACATTCATCGCGGCGTGGCGGAATTAAGCGCGCTGCGATGAACAGATGCAACAGAGTGCAGCAATTCACGTTGTGCATCGCGGCGCGATTGATTTTTGGCGTGGCACGGTGTAGAGTGGCGTGGCACGCTGATGTCGATTTCAGAAGGATTAATTATCTGCTTTGAGCAAATCTGAACCGTTAGATTTCATTTAAAGTCCAGATTATTCCAAAAATCAGCCCCTAGCTTATATATATAGAGCCTTTGTAACCTAAAAACAAGATATAAACTTGAAATGGGGTATAAATGCAAATCGCTAAAAAAAAAAAAGCAACCGTGTCCATTTCCCACTTGAGAGTCGTAAACAACGTGTTTCACATTCCGCTCTTTTGTATCACCAATCCATACATTATCCTTGTCGTTTGCTTTTTCTCTTTTTTTTTTTTTTTTCCTTCCGGCATCCAATCCTAAAGTTAGAATTTAGCAGTGTATAAATGAGCATCTATGCCCTCTAAACAACTATACCACACAAGTCTAGGGCCATTTGCCACTTCTCAAACAAATTCATGCTGAGTGGTACAGCTCATTTCACACACTTATAAGAAAGTTAAGCTTTATATCGTTTTAAGGACTTTCCAGATGAGATGATAAGATTTAAATGGTCAATCACTATCACTGCTACAAAAAGGAAACGTCGCTTATAAAATCGAGCGACGCCAAAAAAAAAAAAAAAAATTGACAGCTATTATTCTGATGCAGCAGTGAATATAAAGATCAAAAACCAATCTAAGAACCAAAATAAAAGGAAAACGTTACTAGATAGTCGAACTTGAACATTGATTCGTGCACGAATACCCGATCTAAGAATCTTCCTTCGCCTATTGATTCGCGCACGAATTCTAGACTTGGGGCATCCAATCACCGTTGATTCGCGCACGAATGCCGGCTTTCTGGCATCAACTCGAAGCTCGCTCACGGCGCTCGAATTTGGGGGAAACTCTCAAGTTTCAATTTTTTTGTATTCATCAACGTCTCCAACATAAAACAAGTCACTACGATTTATAGTACATCTTGAGATTTTTCACATACCAAAACTGACCAAACTAAACAGAAAATAATAGCTAATTAACATTAACACATCGAATTAAAAATGAAACTGAAAATTACAACAAAAAAACAGACAAAATACAAAACGGCCATTTTGAAGGCTTAAACGTCATAATTTGGCTTAAATCTCCCGATCCCAGTGCAAAGCACTGGGTCCTTTTCTGTTACAGAAATCGCAAATCTCCAAAAAACTGTAATCTAGTTTGTCATGCATCATGTTCGGTGGAAGATCAAAGCTAAAAGGTTTCAGATTCAATGAGGAGCGAGTAGATGAATATGATAATAAAGTCTGGCTTCAATAATGTGAGAGAATATATCGATTTACACTATTGATGGTCGACTCAATAATAATGGCTGATAAAAGTCTTACGGTGAGCTCATACTTTATGAAATCAGACCACCACCACAGATTGCTTTTCTACAGATAAAATTCCAAATATTAATGTATAGAAATATCACACGACTATTTGAACTCTTTACTATTTCAGAAGCACAATATTCCCTGCTTTGGTCTTTCACTGCTCTCTATTTCCGAAAGAGGTTTCATAGCCTTTCAATCCATAGCCATTTGGCATCAGATTAAGTCCTTACATTTACTCATTACCAAGACAAGGCGCTCTTGTTTTGAAAGAGTAGTCTTTTTAGTCAAAGTGGCTCTGCTTCATTATATAGGCTATACCAGTGATTCATTACACTGAATTATGCTTTATCTCAACCATTTGACAAGCTCTCTACTGATATATTCATCTCAACGATATATTTTAGAGTTATAGTGATTCAAATTACTTTGGAGTGTGACGATAAGAAATCAAAAAAAAAATTTCATTAAAAAAATCACCAGTAATACACAAAGAATTCCCAAGGAAGTACGAATACCAATATCATACCAATACCTATTAACAGCGGTTGCAAATGAAATAAAAAAGTGGAACCAGAATCATATACGAATCCCAGTTCAGTAGCAAAGAAGAAAGAAACATTGAGGAATGTGATATTGGAGAACAGAACAAATATTGAAAGTAAAATTATAAATATAAAAATAAAAATTAGAAAAAAATACTATAGGCAATTTATTTTCTCTCTGCAACATTCAAAATCTACTGTGAATGGGTTTCACTAGCGTAAAAAAATGAAAAAAGGGAATGCCTTTGACATCAAATTTCGTTTGCCTTTTCCATTGAGCTTCTTCTCCGCTTTTCTCTTCTTGATCTCACCAACGTTAAACTTCATTTCACAGACAGAAAATGTTAAAACTTTTCTTTTAAACTGATACACTCATAAACTGATAAACGCGAGAGTGACTGGAAGGCCATCCGTGACACAAACAATATTCTTTTCTTAGATTATGTCGTTTTCTATTCTGTCATGAAAGCTGTCGTTTTCTATTTACTCTGACGACTAATGTCGTTTTCTATTTTGCCATGAAAGCTGTCGTTTTCTAATTACTGAAACGACTAATGTCGTTTTTTCATTAATGGCGTTTTCTATTCTGTCATGAAAGCTGTCGTTTTCTATTTACTGAAACGACATGTCGTTTTCTATTCTGCCATGAAATCTGTCGTTTTCTATTTACTGAAACGACTAATGTCGTTTTTTCATTAATGGCGTTTTCTATTTTCCTTAACGATCGATGGCATAACGAACGATATCAGTACTCTAATCGATTTTACCGTAAGGTTAACGAGAATATCACTCCTTACAATTCAGTTTCTTCATGTATCAGAGCTAGATTGCGATACCCTGTCGTACTCAACCACGATACGAATCCCAATTCAGTAAAAAAAAATAGAAGGAAGATATATTGAGGAATGTGTTGAGCAGAACAAATATTGAAAGTAAAATTAGAAAATAGAAAAAGAACAAAAAATACAAAAAAAAAAAAAAAAAAAAAAAAAAAAGACTAAGCATTTCTTTTTCTTTCTCCTGCAGTCAAAATTAGAACGTGGAAACACAAATCAATATCGGATTCCTTTTGCCTTTTCCATTGAGCTAGTTTTCCACTTTTCTCTTCTTCATCTTCAACGTTAAACTTCACTTTCCAGCCACCAAAGTCCCAATTCAAGACCAGAAGCGAATATATCTGGAAGCATGTGAATATATTTTCAGAATTAAACTCAACTGACAGTGACACCTAAGAAAATAGATTTCAATAGGTCAGATGTCATCAGTGATAATATTCGCAGACTTCCGATTTTCATCATGCGAACCCAGTTCGAAAACAAAGAAGAAAAATATTGAGGAACGTGTAGACCAGAACAAATATTGAAAGTAAAATTATATATAAAAAAAAAAATAGAATGAAAAAAAAAAAAGACTAAGCATACAAGCATTTTCTTTTTCTCTCTGCAACATTCAAAATGTACTATGAATGGGAATCAATAGAGTAAAATTAAAATAAAAAAAATAAAAACTAAAAAGGGTTATATTGGTGTATAGCCATTTGGTTATAGAGATTTTGTTTTTAGCCAACATTTTGTTAATTTTCAGTAAATAACCACGCTCACCAATTAACAACTAATTAAAAGACCAAACAGACCTCAATAACTATCCCGCTCATTTTAAACTGAATAATAAAACATAATTACAAATATTTGGTCATCATAACTGTCGCACTATTCGAGGAAGAAAATTAAAAGTCATTAATTTGTTAGCTCCTCAACCTAACCATAATCCCGAAATAAAAAACCAAAAAAAGAAAAAAAAAATCCTAAAATTCCTCTGATTGAGGAACCTCCTTCATCGCCACCATCGCCGTTCCCCAGAAGAAGAATGGAGAAATCACCACCGCCCACTCCCACGCCTCATCCACCGCTCCTCAATAACAACACCAGTGTAGCGATTCTCGAACAGAATGTTTGCATTGGTTCGTCTTCGATGCCGAGAACGACGAGGTCGAGAATTTCTGGCTAGTCACTCCACAGATCGAAGAAATAATAATTGATTTTAAAAGTCAACAACGTCATCACAGGTTGATTCAAATTTGACTGTTTAACCAGAATGAATATAATATAGGAAACAAAATAAACATTTATTTATTCTCCTAATCACATGCGTGTAAAAGTGGCAACATTAATTATAACAAAAAAAAAATATTAATAGGAATAAAATAAATCATTCAATAGGAAGAATAACGTGTATATTTGAAGGATACCGAATAAATATTTTTTTCAAAATGAAAAAAGTAGATCACGTGTATTAAATTCAAAATTTAGTTGATCGAACATTGGCTACAAGTTTTGTTAGCCAAATTCTAGTAGAGGATAATATAGTAATTAACTCCGTACATGATTAAGCCACGTCATCATTTTTTACTAAAATAGAAACTTGGATAAAACGTTGGCTAGATTGCAATATCAACGTTTTAAGTGGGTTAGACTAATTTTTCTTAAAGAAATATCCATGAAGGTGCATAATCCTGCATCAGATTTAATTTTGGAAGAGCTGTGACATAATTCTACAATATGAATTTGAACTAATATGAATCACAGCCTCACCGGCATGGATTCTTGTTCAACTTATAAATGTATATTTACATATCATCTACTTATTTAGTTTAACAACAACAAAAAATCTAATGTGTTGTCCACCAACTTATTAATGTGGATGGAATAATTCTATCACAGCTAATAATCTTCAGTGCCAGATTTGTCGTTTCTCTTTACCGGAACGAGAACAATCTGTTGATGCTCCAAAGGTATGGATCGATCCACCTGCCTGCCCATCCATGGTTATCATTTCATTATTACATCTTCCTCAACTTATTATTAACTGCAAATCTGTTTACATATTTTCGGCCAAACTTTGTTCTTTGGTTTATACTTTGTATCTTTAATTTTTGGGGTTTATGTATTTTCTCACATCACATTCTGAACATTCAAGCATAGAGGGATCGTGCTGTCCAAGTATTGGGATTTTTTTAAAAAATTTTGAATGACACACTTCAAAAATGGGAAGATAAGTCCTCAAGCACCATCTATGGAAAAAGAAGATTTACGCTTATCTAGTATGAAATAGGAACTCACGGTACTGGTTTGATTTCATGACATCGCATGAAAGCTTTTCTAAGCAAATAAAGGTCAAGGTGAAATAGCAAAATGGTGAAGTAACACTAAAAAAACAAATGTGTGGTCCACCAAACAAATAAGGGTTATATAGCTATATAAGCCACACGGTTATAAGGATTTTGGTTTTAGCCAACTTTCTGTTAATTTTTTGTTAATAGTCACAACAATCTATTTACAGCATGTTAAAAGACATGAATGACCTTAAATAACTCCCGCCCATTTTTACTCTAGATATTAAAAAATTAAAAACCAAATATTAAGCCAATAACTACTCCCACTATTCAAGGAACGTCATTAATTAATACACCAAATCACGCAGCCTCAACAAATCACTCGAACACAATTTCATAACAAAAAAACCCAAACCATTTCAGAGCAAAAAAAAAAAAAAAAAAACTCAGATCGAAACTCGGCAAATGAAGAAGTTCTGGAACTTTTCGGCGATTAAAGAGTTTTCGGAAGCTTTTATGCAATTGAAGATCATAAACACTCGAACCCGACAACAAAGAAAAGGTAATATCCCGAGTTTTTTTTTTTTTTTCAAAAATGGCTGTTCTAAATTTTTTTTACGGCTGCTCTAATTTTTTTTTTTTCCAAAAAAGGCTGTTCTTACTTTACCGAGAAATTGTGTTTGCATCCTAATGTTTTTGTTCAAGAATGTTAATTAAGGATTTTTAATATGAGAATGGCATTGTTTTTGAAATCAATAGTATTGTTTGAGTGAGTGGCGTTATTTTTTTGGATCTGCTGTAGAAAATTGTTTGAATCTGCATCGGGATCGAGTCTGAGAAGGACGCTGTGGAAGAGGTGACGCGGGGATCGCAGTGGATGGCGACGAAGGCGCGGGCCATTTTGGGGTACGCGGCGGTGGGCGGCGTGGGGCTGCTGCTGGTGGCGACAAAGGTGGCGGCGACGAGCAACAAGCTTCTTGCTGAGAGAAGTTTATGGTTTTTTTTTTAATACAGTATGTTCGTGTAAATAGATATCATATTCACAGTATGTTCGTGTAAATAGAAATCATATTTACAGTATATTCCTGTAAATACGAAGCTTATTTACAGTATATTCGTGTAAATACGAAGCTTAATTACAGTATATTCACTGTAAATAGAAAGCCAATTTACAGTATACTCGTGTAAATAAACTGAAAAAATTCTGGAAATATTTTGAGCACGAAAATTCTGGAAATTATGAATATATGGAAGACAAAATAATATCAATGAATGAAGAATTAATTCGAAATTAATTACCTAATGAATTGCAACGAAAATAGAAACTAATTAACTAAATTCAACGCTGAAAATTTCCAAATACATAACAATTAATGGCTGAGAACTTTCAAAATCTGCTCAAAATTCAAATTTCAAATTTGAAAACTTCCCTATTCGGTTTCAATATTTAATTCGAAATTTTAAAAAAAAAATGCCTATTAAAATAGCTTAAGGACAAAAAGGTAAAACTAATTCAATTAATAAGCTGCCACGTAAGCAAGATGGCTATTTATGGGGAAATTAAGGAAAGGTTGGCTAAAACCAAATTGCTAGTGTTTTAGATGGCTAAACAGCTAATTATTTGAACAAATAATGTGTGGATGGATGATTCTCTCACATAATTGCAAAGGTATCCATATTGTTCATATCTGCACATCTATGTTTATCATTTCATTTTTTACATCTTCCAGCAATTTATTATTAATTGCAAATCTGTCTATATGTAAATAACAAATACGTTCATAAAATAAATATATTTATCAACGTATATTTGATTAATTTTCAGAAGGCTTTGAATCATCCTTGAATCATTTGTTGACTAAGCAGGTCCAGCTTCAATCATCTCAGCTTTGATCCACCACCGAACAGCTCTCACAGTTACTGCTATCAATCTGAAATCTGTCTATATATATTTACACACACACACAAGTGTGACGTTACCATGTTCATTTGGATCTTCCTCATCCATCTCAAAACAGATTTTGATCCACTGATGCAGAGAATCTCTTGGACGAGATCTCCACTGATGCTTTAAAAGCTAAGATTCTATGGTGCCGAGTCGGGAACTACCAGCAGTTCAAAGCGCTGTGAAAGGCTTCTTCGCTAGAGTTTTCGATTCTCCTGGTCTTTCACTGCTCTCTATTTCCGAAAGAGGTTTCATAGCCTTTCAATCCATAGCCATTTGGCATCAGATTAAGGCTTTACATTTAATCATTCCGAAGACAAGGCTCTCTCTTGTTTTGAAAGACTAGTCTTTTTAGTCAAAGTGGCTCTGCTTCATTATATAGGCTATACCAGTGATTCTTATACTGAATTATGCTTTATCTCAATTCCATTTAACAAGCTGTCCACTGATATATTCATCTCAAAGATCTATTTTAGAGTTACAGTGGTTCAAATTACTTTGGAATGTGACGATAACAAAGCAAAAAAAAATTAAAAAATCACCAGTAATACACAAAGAAGTCCCGAGGAAGTACGAATACCAATACCTATTAATGCAAATGAAAACAAAAAGTGGAACCATAAGCATAAATGATGTTGATCATGATTAATAGCAGGCTTTAGAAATTCACAAGAGGTCAAACATCATCATTGTCATAATATTCGCATATACGAATTCCAGTTCAGTATCAAGGAAGAAAGAAATATTGAGGAATATGAAGAACAAATATTGAAAGTAAAATTACAAAAATAAAAAAATAAAAATTAGAGAAAAGACTATAGGCAATTTCTTTTCTTTCTGCAACATTCAAAATCTACTATGAGTGGGCACCAATAGAGTACAATTTATTTAAAAAAATAAAAATAAAAAACTGAAGAAAAGGGAATGCCTTTGACATCAAATTTTGTTGCCTTTTCCATTGAGCTTCTTCTCCGCTTCTCTCTTCTTGATCTCACCAACGTTAAACTTCATTTCACAGACAGAAAAGGTTAAAACTTTTCTTTTAAACTGATACACTCATAAACTGATAAACGCGAGAGTGGCTGGAAGGCCATCCGTGAGACAAACAATATTCTTTTCTTAGATTATGTCGTTTTCTACTGTCATGAAAGCTGTCGTTTTCTATTTACTGAAACGACTAATGTCGTTTTCTATTTTGCCATGAAAGCTGTCGTTTTCTAATTACTGAAACGACTAATGTCGTTTTTTCATTAATGTCGTTTTCTATTCAGCCATGAAAGCTGTCGTTTTCTATTCTGCCATGAAAGCTGTCGTTTTCTATATATTGAAACAACTAATGTCTGTTTTCTCATCAATGACGTTTTCTATTTTCCATAACGATAGACCGCGACGAACGATATCGTTTCCCTACATATCCTTTTCTATTTTCTGGAACAAACAATTTCGTTTTTTAATTTTCTGAAACAAACAATGTCGTTTTTCAAACCTGTCGTTTGTTTATTTTTTAAAACGAACGATGTCGTTTCTATTGACTTGTCGTTTTTATAAGCTAACAATGTCGTTTTTAACACTATGTCGTTTTTACATTTTCTGAAGTGAACGATGTCGTTTTTTGTTTTCTATAAGAAGTGATGTCGTTTCTAAGAAATGTCGTTGTCGTTTTTTCAAGAGAGTGACAGGTCGTCCTTCCTCCCGAAAACACCTTATCTCTGATTGACGATTTACAGGTCGATCAGGGAAAGAGCTGTTCGGTGGTGGATCAAAGCTGAGATAGTTTGGAGAAATCTGTGAACTCCCTCAATTAATAAGCTTACAGTATTGATCGTACAAAAAAAAAAAGTACTAAATGACTGCATATTGTCTCTAATCTGTGTCATATATTGTGACTGAACATCGTATTCATTTCATAAATAAGTTGTGGATCTTGTTTCTCTCTGTATCATATGCATTTAAGTTTAACCAAGATTCAAATCTGTGAGTATTTCATTTTCTTCATTTATTTATTCATTTCCCACAGACTAGTGCATATTGCCTCTAATAACATAATTACTAATAGACGACGTGATTAATGGAAAACTCAAGCCCAGATTGCATATATGATCTTGTTAAGAGGCGGTAGAAGAATGAATACCATCACCGTATCAATTTTGAGCTAATTAAGCCTTTTCCTGAGCTCTTGTGTTAAATCCGTTCGAATTCATCTTCCAAAATATATACATACATATATATATATATATATATATATATATATATATATATATATATATATATATTTGTTAGTTGACCTTGTTTAGAATCACTTGCTTCTTCCGGGGCTGTGTACACTACCATCGGTCTTGGCTTCCTGAAGAAGCTTTCCCTTCTAATCGATGAACCGTCTGAGTCTCGATAGCGAGGATTCCTCTGAGCTTTCGCTCTTCACTGTGACAACCTAATAAGAAATTTTGGTGATATGGTTTTGAGAGGTTTTGATATTGTGACTCTGCTTGTAGAGTGAGTAGTAACTTAAAACATAAGAAATGAGATATCAATATTCATTGCAATGAAATATGCTTAGCATTAAACTCCATTTTATAAGCTGGTGCTGATACCAAGTTTCGGATGCTGATCTGAACAAGAATTCTGTTTCCAGTATGTAAAAGTGAAAGTTTATTTACTTGTCATATTTGGAGTCTTAATTTCTATGTCCAATACAATGGCAAACTTTACAATGCTTAGTATTTTAATCACTCTAAGATAAGGCTAAGTTAGTCTTTCATCACACTGACATATTGTAGAGTTATATAGGTTGCAATTAGTTTGGAGAGTGATGATAAAAAAATAAATAAATAAAAGAAACCAGTAATTCACTGACATATTAGAAGATGTAGTTGGCGTAAATTTGGAGATTGGGAACTTCCACAAATACCTTCAAAATTGGAGACGGTGATACGTTGAATATCTCAAATATTCAATGATTTCATAAAATATATTTTTCAAAAATTTCATATAATTTTTCTGTTATTTCAAAAAAATTAAGTTGTAGTTCGCATAATTTCTACTTTGGGCATTGATGTGTAATTTTGCTAAATTTGATGTTTAATTTATTTCAAAAGCATTAGATTATCACTTTATGAGTATTAAATTTACTTTAATTTTATACTAAAAAAAATTAATTTGATATGGTGATTAATAAATCAACTATAATATGGATATCAAAATAAATAGATAAACTATTATATAATACGGTAATATCAAAACACTTAAGGCAACATCAAATGAATAAAAGATATAACCAAATTATAAACCAAAAATCCAAAACATATTATATGAGTTTTTTGGTGTTGTTTGTGTTGGGAAACTAGTTTTGTTTTTGTTTTGAAGAAAGGATGACAGGGTTATATATGTTTCTATGGTTTTCAAAGGTGTATATTTTGAGTCAAATGACTCTCCTTGTAGAGTGAGTGGTAACTTAAAACCCAAGAAATGAGAGATTAATTATTCATTGCAATGAAGTGAGAGATCAACTCCATTTTACAATCTAGCGCTGAGAGAGAACATTAAACCCAAGAAAACTAATTTTGCTACAGTTGTGATAGTGAAGCAAACATAAACACCTTATGATTTCGTTCACATTTTGAAACGAATATAAACAATAATGACAGGGCTTCCTCGGTATTTTTATTTTATTCCTAATTTCTTTTATCATCCATTCTAAAGCCATAATTCAAGTTTCTAGGGATTGTGATTTCCAATATATATATTTCTGTTATTCCACTTGCCCAAGCTCTCGTAGATCAGAGATACCTTGAGTACCAAGAAATCAGATGTTTACTTATTGTATTTGAGGTCTCACTTTCTATGTCCAATACATGCCATATACATTTAACATCTCAATTATTCTTTAAATTTACTGCAAGACAAGGGCTAAGTTATGGAAACTTGTACTGCAAGATTCTCAAAGCGTCAATGGGCAGAGGAATTTTGTTTCAGAAAGCTCAAATCCCTGCATTGTTTGATGTTGTCTTGCTACTTCTGAGTCTGTTTAGCTTCAAAGTTTGCTCAACTAACTTGGATAATCAAATTTTGGTGCTTCTCTAGACAATGTTGATGCTGCTTTGTCTCTATTGTCGTTTTACTCTTTGCTTTAATATTGGTGTTGTCGTTTATTCACTATGTCGTTTGTTAGCTTCATTACTCTGCCGAGCTAGCAGGGTTTGTTATAACGAACTTGGGAGATAAGTATACCCTGCGACTATGTACTTTAAACGTTGAGATTCATCAATATGAAAATCTCCTTCGTTCTCCTTCAATCTCTTAACTCAACAGAAGCAAATGTATTTACGTATCAGGATGTTCGACGAAAACAAGTCATTAACCGAGGGACTTGGAAATCAGGAACATGGAACCCGTGAGATTCGAAATCGAAGATCAAGGAAAAAATAAATTCTACCCAAAAGAACTTGACCGAATGACCAGTTATGATGATGAGTTTTGAATGTTGGCCGTACCTAATCTTCCATCAGATTTTCTAGCAAAATACATTAATTGTGACATAAGTCTACTGTCTGAACTGAAATGACTACGACTTGGTTTGGGATTATACTGTCTGAGCATGATAATGTTAATTTGGGCCCTAGGCCTAGCTTGCTTATAGTGAGATAAATACACACACACACACATATATATATATATATATATATATATATGTGTGTGTGTGTGTGTGTGTGTGTGTGTTGATCCTAGAAATGTGTTTGGATAGTTAGATCAGTACTCTAATCGATTTTACCGTAAGGTTAACGAGAATATCACTCCTTACAATTCAGTTTCTTCATGTATCAGAGCTAGATTGCGATACCCGGCCGTACTCAACCACGATACGAATCCCAATTCAGTAAAAAAATAGAAGGAAGATATATTGAGGAATGCGTTGAGCAGAACAAATATTGAAAGTAAAATTAGAAAATAGAAAAAGAACAAAAAAAGACTAAGCATTTTGTTAAGAATTGAACGCGGAAAAACACAATTCTACAGACTTTCAACAGTAAACGCAGATCAAAACCAAAAACCAGAAATAACTTGCACAGGAAGTTATCTGCGAATTTTAAGCGCGAAGAACAAAACTGAAAGAAATTGAGGAAGAACAAGAGAAAGACACGCTGATTTTATCCTGGTTCAGATTCAAAGAGAATCCTAATCCAGTCAAGCCTCGAGAGAGTCCTATTTCGATGATCCACTATCTTCAATTCGAGTTACAAAGCAATCCAATCAAACCCTTGATCTTGACCTTCAAGTTACAAACCCAGCACCCTTGAACACGTCTCACAACAGGTTTCACTCGAGTATTTCCCCAGAGATCAAGCCCTCTTCTAAATCTCTAACACTCTCTCTCGGATTCTTTTTCTCGCAACAACAACAAAACTAGTCTTAACAAACAATCCAGGCTAGTGTTTATAAATCACACTGCTCTGGTTACAAAGAGGTCCAGATACATTGTAACAGCCTAACTAACTCCAGTCCATGAGGTAGAACTTTGTGCTGAGGTGTCATGATGACGAGGCACAGCTTTCACACATTTATTTTTCTTTCTGCAGCAGTCAAAATTAGAACAGGGAAACACAAATCAATATCGGATTCCTTTTGCCTTTTCCATTGAGCTGGTTTTCCACTTTTCTCTTCTTCATCTCGTCAACGTTAAACTTCATTTTCCAGCCAGCAAAGTCCCAATTCAAGACCAGAAGGGAATATATCTGCAAGCATGTGAATATATTTTCAGAATTAAACTCAAATGACAGTGACACCAAAGAAAATAAATTTCAATAGGTCAGATGTCATCAGTGATAATATTCGCAGACTTCCGATTTTCATCATGCGAATCCCAGTTCGAAAACAAAGAAGAAAAAATATTGAGGAATGTGTGGAGCAGAACAAATATTGAAAGTAAAATTATATATTAAAAAAAAAAAAAAAAAAAAAAAAAAAAAAGACTAAGCATACAAGCATTTTCTTTTTCTCTTTGCAACATTCAAAATGTACTATGAATGGGAATCAATTGAGTAAAATTAAAAAGAAGAAGAAAGGGGAGGCATGCCTTTGTCATTAATTTTTGTTTGCCTTTTCTCTTCTTGATCTCGTCAATGTTCAACTTCATTTTCCAGCCAGCAAAGTCTCAATTCAAGATCAGAAGGGAATACATCTGCAAGCCTGTGAATATATGTTTTTCAGAATTAAACTCAAATGACAGTGACACAGAAGAAAAATAATTTTCCCACATACCCAAACTTTCTTTACGATCAGTACAGAAGAGAATGTAATGAGTTTTACATGATACAAAATGGGAAGTACCTGTAATAGACGGTGCTCACTGGGTGATCTCAAGCATTATTTCGTTGGGGCATTCGCTGATCTGCTTCTTGAGATTATCCTTATCCAGCAAAGGACATTTATAGATGAGAAAATTGTCCCGAATACTGTCTTGGTTATATTTATCTCCTCACCATTTCACCGTGTGAGTAAAACACATAGTGTGTTCGTTTATGTTTCGGTAATTTGTTTCGGTGTATTTTTATCAAGGATCAAACCCAACAAACACTCCTTGAAATCCTCAAACTACTTTTCCAATAGACTGACAAGTCATCGCTTGGAACTGGCCGATCGATCCCTGGTTTGAGCCAAAACCAAGATATCTTACAGCTCAAGTTTCCATAACTTACCCTGGTCTTGGAGAAGTGATTGAAAAATTCGATACAGAGAGAGAAAGAGATAACGTTTGTAAAAGATAAGTTTTGGAAGAAGAAACTATAACGAGATATTTGTTTGGATTGAGAGAGTAAATCACTTCTCTCAGATTTTCATTAGATTCAACTGAATTGTTCATACAAGTATAAATACAGATCAATACAGCTATGACTAACAGCTTCGTCTAACTAACTTGCCTAACCACCTAACCGCTTCACCAACTTGTCACGTGACTCCATCATCGGCTAGCGTTGGTGACGTGTCTGCTGACGTGGTAGACTGTAGTCTATTAGTAAACACCAATACTTTTAGATCTATAGTGATATTTGCATCGGCAAAGTGGACGCAAATCTCACGTTGAGATTGAATAACTATAAATCTTGTGTTTGCTCTTTCCTATTGTTTTATCTTTCGTCTTCTGATTTAAAAGGGATTTAGGTGTGGAATCCCAACAATAGTGAGTGACCATTTAAACCTTATAATCATCCCATCTGGAAAGTCCTGAAGACGATGTAACTGACAACGTACAGGTTAACTTTCTTATAAGTGAGTGAAATGAGCTGTACCACTCAGCATCAATTTTCTGGAAAAGTGGCAGTGCTAAATTCTAACTTTAAGATTAGAAAAGGATGTCAACGAACAAAGATCATGTGTGGATTGGTGATACAAAAGAGCGGGAATATGAAACACGTTGTTTAAAACTCTCTAGTGGGAAATGGACACGGTTTCCCTTTTTGTTAGCGGTATCCATTTCGCTTCTAAATTAATGTCATTTTGTATTGGAGCTTAGCAGTTAGAATATTGGTTGAGTCATTTGTTTTAGCTGATTACTTGTTGTATAAGTAATCAGGAGGCTTATTAAGTTTTTTGTCGTTTTTATTTTCCTTTTAGTATAAAACGACTTGTCGTTAGTTTGATATGTTTTCTGTATAAAAAGGATTTTGTTATCCTCGAAGTAATACAATTTTCAGTTTTCTGTTATTCTCTTCTTCTCCGGATTTCTTTTCTCTGATTCGAGTTCTCAAAATCAATATGGTATCAGAGCGATTCCGCTTCTGAGAATCTCGTTTCTCTTTTTTGTTTCTCCTTTTCTCGATTTCTTAATCCTGTATCTGTCGAGGTCAATGGCGGATCCTGAAATGAAGTCGATGGAGCTCCCAATAACCGGTATCACCGGAAATTCTCGATCGCGATCGACAATTGAAGACCAGTTCTCACCTTATTATCTCCACCATTATGATTCGTCTGGAGGAAGTCTAGTCTCCAATGTCTTGATCGGAACCAATTACCAGGCGTGGAGTCGATCGATGCTGATAGTTCTTGAAGCCAAGAACAAGCTAGGGTTCATCGATGGGACTATCGTGAAGCCAGAAGATCCAGATCTCCTACGCCTATGGAGCATAAATAATTCCACCATCATCACCTGGATCATGAACTCTGTATCCAAGGAAATAGCTGCGAGCATCCTTTTTGGAGGAACAGCTAAAGACATCTGGCAAGACCTCAAAGATCGCTTTTAACAATCCAATGGACCGCGGATCTTTCAGCTGAGGAGAGAGTATGTGAATCTTTCTCAAGATCAGAACACCATTGGAGTATACTTCACCAGATTGAAGTCGGTTCATCAAGATCTTTGTGATTTCAAACCGGAATGCATTTGTCCATGCAATTGTGGAGGAAAATCCAAGATTAGTGAGTTTGAGGAGTCAGAATATGTTATGCAATTTCTTATGGGACTCAACGATTCATACACTCGTGCTCGAGCTCAGGTATTACTTATGGACCCTATTCCTCATATCAGCAAAGTCTATGCTCTCGTCTGATGATCCGGACGCCGACGACAATACCACCATCATCATCTTCTTCTTCTTCATCATCATCATCATATTCATGTCTATATATGTGTAATCAATTGATTATATGTTTGTGTGTTTTTTCACCGCTCCTTTCATGCTCTATTTATAATAGCAATAAATCAAAGGTCGTTGGGCCACGTTTTTTATTTGAGATAAATATGTTTTAAATAATAATACTACTAGATTAGTGGCCTTTTTAAAAAAAAAATTGTTTTTTAAGTCCATTAGTGGCCTTTTTATTGATGAATAGTCATCATTGCTTATTTGATAAAAGAGGAAGACACCAACAAGGTGCAATAAAGAGGAACAGATCATTTCTTATTTGATAAAGCCGCCAACAAGGCGCACAAAAATCATCTACCAAGACACTAATGAAGTGCAATAAAGACTGTCATCCGAGACACAATCAAATCAATGACTATTGAACAAGCCAACACATGACATATAGAAAAAGCAAAGTGGTGCATCAAAAACATCTAAGTGGTGCATTAAAGATGGCTATTAGGCGCAACAAAGCTGTCCACCTCAATGAGATGCAACGCGATACACTCGCTAAAAGACGAAGATCAAGAGAGCAAAATTCTCTCAAACAGCCGGGAAGATTCTGAAAGGTCACTGCTCGAAGTCCACCAAGCAACGAACTTGGGGGCCTAATGTTGTCGGTCGTTTTTGGAAATATTAAATTCCTTGTGACTTACAAGGAATCTCATGCAAAAGTCCAAATGAGGCCTACAAAAAATTCCGATTCGAGCTCACAAAGGCTAAAAATTCCACCCAAGACGAGCCCATGAAGAAAAATGCCAAAAAGGTCAAAAAGCCCTTGGCGCGCCGCGCCAGGCATTCAGCACGTCGCATTGGTGTGAAAACTAGTGCGCGCTTGTATTTTCATGTGCGCATGATAAGCCTTCTGCGCACGCCTTATGTGACGACCCGACTTTTGAGCGACTCTAAAGGAGTATTTTGTAGTAGTGATAGGCCATGTTAAAATTTTAAAATTCAGTTAAAATTCAAATAGAATATCCAGAACTCATGGGCTCGCAATTCCCACTGACAAGTCATTGCTTGGAACTGGCTGATCGATCCCTGGTTTGAGCCAAAACCAAGATATCTTGAATTTGAAACCTTGAAAATGGTTGTTTTCTACACGAAATCTTACAGCTCAAGTTTCCATAACTTACCGTGGTCTTGGAGAAGTGATTGAATAATTCGATACAGAGAGAGAAAGAGAGAACGTTTGTAAACACCAATACCTTTAGATCTATAATGATATTTGCAACGGTAAAGTGGACGCAAATCTCATGTTGAGATTGAATAACTATAAATCTTGTGTTTGCTCTTTCCTATTGTTTTATCTTTCGTCTTCTTATTTCAAAGGGATTATTTAGGTGTGAAATCCCAACAACAGTGAGTGACCATTTAAACCTTATAATCATCTCATCTGGAAAGTCTTGAAGACGATGTAACTGACAACGTACAGGTTAACTTTCTTATAAGTGCGTGAAATGAGCTGTACCACTCAGCATCAATTTGCTGGAAAAGTGGCAGTGCTAAATTCTAACTTTAAGATTAGAAAAGGATGTCAACGAACAAAGATCATGTATGGATTGGTGATACAAAAGAGCGGGAATGTGTATTAGAGATCAAATATTTTTCATACGTGTCGTTTATGTCTCTTAAACGATAAGTACGACATGTTATTTTTCCTTTATTTTCATTGTATTTTCCTTTATTTTCTTTATGTCTCATGGCTATATAAAGCCTTATACTTGTATATTTCTTATCAAGATTGGAATAAACATTTTCACTCTCAATCATTCAAGATGAGAGTTAGTTTTTCTCCAATTCTCAAATCCAATTTCTATCTATACTAACTTAGAAATGTAATAACGTGAAACACGTTGTTTAAAAATCTCTAGTGGGAAATGGACACGGTTTCCCTTTTTGTGAGCGGTATCCATTTCGCTTCTAAATTAATGTCATTTTTTAGTGTAAAATTATTTGTAATTGTGGGGCATTATTAGAAAAAAAAAACATAAAAAATAAAAAATAGAAAAAATAGAAACTTACCATTATCAAAGTAGGAATAATTAATGCCACTTTTATCTCTCTTTTTTTCGTTCTCAAGTGACCGGACAATATTTCAGTATATAGAGAGAGATGGATACACTGAGTTTACACAAGATAAACAAACAAGATAATAAAGAGAAAAAGAAAAATGAATTATGAAAATGAAGGTAATGATGAGATGTTTGATAGATAAAAAAAGTAATATACCTTTCCCATTCCCATAAACGAATGGCCATAACGCCTACAAGGTAGGTAATAATAGAAGATAAGGTGTGATCAAAAAAGAAAAATAGGTAAAGAGGCATGGATATTGGTGATACAGTACAATCAAAAAAATATCATTGATGCAAAAGAGCGGGAAAGCAAAAACAACATCGTTTTCAGGTCTACGCATTCTTTCCTATACATATATAGATGGATAAACTGGAACAAGAAACATGAACAAGAAAGATGAAGATGAAGATGAATTGATGATGGGAGTGGCAATAATGGATAACGTGCAATAATTTAAAAAAAAAAAAAAAGTAAAGATGCATGGATATTGGTGATACAATACAATCAATAATATCATTGATGCAAAAGAGCGGGAAAGCAAAACAACATCGTTTTCAGCTCTACGCAATTTTTATCCTATATATAGAGATGGATAAATTGAGGTTGGAGAGGAACAAGAAACACGAACAAGAACGAAGATGAAGATGAAGATGATGATCGGAGTGGCAATATTAGTGGCAACAATGATGGGATTGTTGGTTTCACCGGCGAGTTGTGGGCGCGGCTACACGTTCACTCCCATTCCCAACGACCGGTGCCGAGTTCCGACGGAGTATTGTACGATTTGGCAAAGCAAAATATGCTGCGGAGGGTTGTATTGTGCTGGCGGAGGAATTGGTGGCACGTGTCAGCCCAAACCGGACTGTGGCAAACCAGGTGGTCATTGTGCCTTACTCACCGAATGTTGCTACCCCTATGTGTGCACCAAAAACTCTCAGGGAACATGTGTGCGTAGAGCGAATGACATTGTGCAATTACCTGCTTCTGATCCAATATTATCTCTCTAAAACATCCACTCTCTATATATATATGTGTGCTGGTTTATTATTATTAATGATAAATAAATGTGGGATAGTCCATCTAGGAATAATATTCCCACTCCATGTATATGATGTATGATATGCACCTCTATCATTAATGTGATCAGCTGTTGGATCCCCAACAGCCAGAACATTGGGTACGAGGGTATATATTGTCTGGTGTTTTACTTTCTTCCTTGTCTTTCTACTGTGTGTGAAAAATAACCAACTATATATTTCCCAGTTAGGGTATGTTTTTATCTATTCATTTTCTCTTGTTATCTCTCTCTTCTTACATTTTTTTTTACCACTCGTCATATAACCTTCGGGATCTATTAAAAAAATAAAATCGTCTAACGTACTAGGTCACTTGTATTGGATTTGCAATCTAGTCAACGTTTCGTGACATGACCTCATTAATCATACCGCACTTCAAATTATTGTCTCTAGCATTTTCATACGTTAATTTTTGTAAATGGATAATTTACAAAAATAAACAAAACGTTGGTTATTTCTTTGAAATCAAGTTTAAAATTGACTAAATAGCTATATCACCCTTAAAAAAAGGCGTTCTAGCTTAGAAGGTTTTTTTTTTTAAACAAGTCAAGTAGTCAACGTTTTGGTAATACTTGTTAATTAGCCGACTCAAACTACCTGATGCAATAAGACACTATTTCCCATATTTTTAGTTTCCCGCTCATTCCTTGCCAAAATAGAAATTAAATGAAAAAAACTAGATGTCTTGAAATATTTGTGAGACCAGTGATTCATTGCACTGCCATATTCATTTCACTCGCATATTTTAGAGTTGTAGTTCCAGCTGGAATTTGTTTGGAGTGTGATGCACAAATATATAGCAAAAAAAAAAAAAAAAAAAAAAAAAACCAGTGGTTCACAAAGGACTTCTATAGAAAATAAACGTAGAAAATAAGCGTAAGTGGTTTCAGCGATAAATCAAGCCTTCAAACTCTCAGAGAGGTAAGATGTCATCATTGTCCTAGAGTTTGCAAGCCTGTAATTTTCATAATATGAATCGAAATTCAGTATAGAGATGAAATATAAAAACAGAAAGGGAAATTATTAAACACCTGCCCTTATTGTTAATGAGGAATATGCATCAATTTTCAGCTTAAGAATCCGAATTAAGTAGCAAAGAAGAAATCAAATTTCACATGTGCCCAAACTTTCATAAGATCAGTACATAAATAAATTAAATTAAATATATACAACAGGACTAATTTTCGAATTATAATACTGAGGAAAATGGTGACATGAATTCAGTTGAACAAAAGTACCTCCGATAGGCCATTGTAAAATTTTAAAATTCAGTTAAAATTCAAATAGAATATCCAAAACTCATGGGCTCGCAATTCCCACGTGATCTCAGCGCTCGAAGCCACCCGGGATAAGGCATCGGCGACCTTGTTTTGTTTGCCCGGATTTATATTGGATCTCAGAAGTAACTTTTGTGAGGCAAACCATTGGAGCTCCGGTTTCACTGTCCGTAATCATAAGTTAGTTTTCTCGAGATGATCGTGTGATTGAATCGACGACTGAGGCAAAATCTGTACATTTGTTCCGCTCAACACCAAACAAACTATACTTTTCGGAGGATTTGGAAACTTGTATATCGATGAGCATCCATTGAGATTAAGAGTTTTCAAGAGAAGAATGAACTTCACTTTAGCTTGTACAATGTTCGAGATAAACATGCTCCAACTTTGAAGCCTTTGAGAGATTCGGAAGTTTGGTGAGGTTTTTCGAGTGGCTCAAATCGATTTTCAGCAAACTCTCCAATGGCTGCGTTTAATATATCATAAAGTTAGAATATTGATCTATTAATTTAAATTTCGATAGCGTTTGATTTTTTTAAGTACCTGTATCTTGTCCCGTAGTTCTGAAAAACAGCTGTGTCGAAGCCAATTTTTCAAACCTTAGACATGTCTAGAAATATTCCTTTAATCTTTTTTGTCCCCTGTAAAAGAAAGAAAGATAAAAAAAAAGGATTAATAATATTCTAAAAAAATTGCAGAAGGCTAATGCCATTTTTTGCTTCATCTTACTCTGCTAGTCTCCAAAATGTGAATGCCATCTTGAGAAATCCACAAGCAATTGTGACTCTCGAGCTCTACAGCAGGATTCACAACGCTCAGAGCCGTTTGTTGAATCAAATCATTGAAAGATATGAGAGACTTGTCAACAAGATCATCAAGGCCCGTTTTTTGGGTGCATGCCACGCACTTCAAAAAATCTCTCCAAATCGTCTCTGATTTTTTTTTTTTTTTTTTTTTTTTTTAACAACATGCGATGTCGAGGAACACAGGCTTCTTCATTTTGTCAAGTCCGTCATAACTTGTCCCCAAATTGTTTATAACTTTTCTTTTGCCTCCGGACACTACTTAAATTTTTTCTGCTCCGGTTCCCAATTTTCTGGATTCTTTCTGCGGAGGAAAGAGCTCAAAACATTCAAAGCTATTGGATTTCCCTCGGCATAACTTGTCATCTGATTCCCTATCCGAAATCACAAGGTACTCAAGTTAGGATACTACAGAGAATAAGAAATATAACAAATGCAGCAAAATTAGGTTCTAGTTACCACTCACTCTACAAGCAGACAATCTACACTGCAGCAGAGTCATTTTGACTCAAAATATTAACCTTTCAAAACCATAGCACCAAAAAAACACCAAAGAGCTGAACAAGCAATGCTGTATTCAAAACTTTTTTTTTATTATTTTGAAACTCAAGCCAACAAGATGTGGTGCACATTTACAATACAATATCAGAGCCTGTTGCAGTATTAAAGCAATCCAAATTATGGTTATGGTATGATATGCACAAATATAAAAAGAAGAAGAAAAAAAAAATAGGAAAATACACCCGTGGTTCAGAGGACTACAAAAAAAAAAAAAAAAAAAGAAGTAGAAACATACGTATAACTGGTTTGTAGTTCGAATTCTCAGAGGTCAAATGCATCAATGTCATAGAGTTTGCAAGCCTGCGATTTTCATATATAATAGGAATCCAATTTCAGTAACAAAAATCAAATATTTTAAAACAGATAGGGAAATAATTATATGCCCACCCTTGTAAAAATGAGGAATGTTTAGAAATCTGCAAAGATGACTCTCCCAATATTACCAAATCCTCATGCCCTGTCTATCAATTTTCACCGTAAGATTCCAAATAAAGTACCATAGAAGAAAATAAATTTCATACGCACCAAAACTTTCATAAGATCAGTAAATAATAATGAGGAAAATGGTTACATGAATTCAGTTGAACAAAAGTACCTTTAGTAGGATATGAGCAGAACACTGACTGATCTCAAGGAATATTTCGTTGGGACATTCCCTGATCTGCTTCTTGAGCTCATCACTCTGTTCCAGCAAATACCTCGTCTCTGAAGATTTTGCTATGTAAACATTTTCGAATTTTGTGAGTCTCGTCAAGTTCCAGTTTGTGCGAGATTCGATGAGTGTTTCGCAGTTTTCGATAGTGATTGTGCGCGGATTAGATGGCAAACCAGCTTGAGGAAACGACTTCTTTCACGATTTGAAGCTTGAGTTTATTCAGAGAGAGAAAGGGAAAGAGATGTATTTCGAAGAATGAAAAATACTGTTTCATTGAAAATAACCGAAGAACTAGAGGATATTTAAACAAGATAGTTTTCCAGAAAAGACTAAGTTACCCTCACTTAAGAATAAAACCAAAGGGTAAAGTAGTAATCTGATAAAGCAAAGGTTTAAAACAAAAAACTAACTTATCACCTAAGATACATCAAACACGCTAACAAATACAAACATACGCCATCAATTCTAATAACTTCACCTCTGGACATTCCGAAATCGACAGATAATCCGATGATGGGAAGAGAGTACGCATTTGTTCAGGCCAACACTTCAACTTATCGCATCTTGTAATTGTAAGGTAATTGAGTTTGGGAGCAGAGAATTCGGTAATGATACCAAATTTGGACATGTGATTATAGAGAGGCCTTGGTCGAGAAAAAATTCGGGACGCTAGAAGAGTAGTTAATAGCCTGTTAATAGCTATAATCGCAGAACCTATTTACCAGTAACAACTATGATAAACAATAGATCATCGATTGTATGGAGTTTTTTTTTTAAAATGTTTTCTAGGTTGATTTGGTCGAGAAAGAAGAAGGAATGACGGTTTTTTTAGTAAGTGAATAAAAAATATTGACGTGAATGAAAGAAGGAAAGAAATTAATCAAAACACCACGTCACCGATTGCTTTTCTACAGATAAGAATTTTCTTCTTCCAAATATTAATGTATAGAAATATCACACACACAACTATTTCAACTCTCTTGAAAAGGAGTTTTACATCTTACAAATTTTTTCAAGCTCTCTTGGTGTTATTTCCGTGTTATGGTTTTGAGAGGTTGATATTTCGAGTCAAAATGACTTTGCTGGTAGAGTGAGTAATAACTTAAAACCCAAGAAATGAGAGATTAATGATTTATTGCAATAAAATGGAAGATCAACTTCATTTTACAAGCTGGTGGTGCTGATGGAGAATATTAAACCCAAGAAAACTAATTTTGCTACAGTTGTTATTGATACAAACATAAACACTTTATGATTTCGTCCATATTTTGAAACGAACATAAACAACAATGACAGGGCTTCCTCGGTATGTTTTATTTTACTCATAAATTATTTTATTATCCGTGCTAAAGCCATAATTCAGGTTTCTACGGATTGTGATTCCTATGAAACTTGCCTCAAGCTCTCTTATTAGATCACAGATACCTTGAGTAACAAGAAATCTGATGTTTACTTATTATATTTGAGTAACATGGCATATTATTTAACATCTCAATTATTCATTAAATTTACTCCGAGACAAGGCTAAGTTATGGAAACTTGTACTGCACGACTTCGCAAAGGGTCAATTGATAGAGGAGATTTGTTTCAGAAAGCTCAAGTCCCTGTATTGTTATTGATTCTTTGAATCTGAGAACTGAGAATGGAAGAAGAAGAAGAAGTATTGATTCTTTGAATCTGAGAACTGAGAATGGAAGAAGAAGAAGAAGAAGAAGAAGAAGAAGAAGAAGAAGAAGAAGAAGAAGAAGAAGAAGAAGAAGAAGAAGAGAAGAGAAGCAGAGAGCTTCTTGATCGAAGAGTTTCAGGGAAAAAGAAAAGAACTAAGTTTTTCATTAATTGGGGGAAAAGAGAATAGCAATTCCCTTTTTAAATACAACAGTAATAAGACCGTTAGAGCTGATATGACCATAGTCAACACGACACGTCATTAAAAGCTAAAACAGATCAAAAGGACAGAAAATACGACAAGTCGTTAACAGCTAAAAAAACATTAATACGACTATGAACTCTAAAAATTGTTTGATGTTGTCTTGCTACTTCGGAGCCATTTTAGCTTCAAAGTTTGCTCAAGGAACTTGGATAGTCCCATCCTTTGGTGCGACAATGTTGGTGTTGTTTCTCTAGCCTCCAATCCGAATCCGGTGATAAAGCATATCGAAATCGATGTTCACTTTTTTTTGCGAGAAAGTCCTTGCTAAGGACTTGAAAATTTTAACTTGTCCCTTCTGAGTGACAAGCCAGCGATATCACTAAAGTCCTTTCCATTCCCGTTTCTCCATGCTCTGCAAAAAGCTTGAGGAGGCTTTTAGTGATGCTTTATCTCCTATTGTCGTTTACTCTTTTTTGTCGTTTTAGTAATATTGGTGTTGTCGTTTATTCACTATGTCGTTTGTTAGCTCTGCCAAGCTGGCAGAGTTTGTTATAACGAACTTGGCGATAATTATACCCTGCTAAACAGAGCCAGATTTCTTTGTCATATCACACAGTTCCGAATCAGGATGTTCGATGAAAGCAAATCAATGGCCGGGAGACAAGGAAATCAGGAACGTGGGACCCATCCGATTCGAAATCGAAGATCAAGGACAAAGTATTAATACATTCTAGCCAAAAGCACTTGATCGAATGACCAGTTATGATGATTGAGTGTTGGTGCCTAATCTTCCATCAGATTTCTAGCAAATTATACATTAATTAATTGTGACATAATTCTATTGTGATTTGACTAAAGATATACGAGCATATAAAAGGCAAAGGCAAAGGTGCCAAACAAATAAATAAATAAGGTAAAAGTAGCTTTAAGAAACAAATAATTATGTGGATGGAATAACTTTTTGGTAGTGGAGTGATTTTAATATTTCATACAGCATGAGCCAACTGTATGACTCTTCTCAGCACTATTATTGAGTGTGACTATGTTGAATATTCAGCAATGTATTTAGCTATATATCTGCCATTAATTAGCTAGTCTTCCTATCAATGAAGCTTTTGTTGGATTATGATTGGATAACAACAGCTTTTGCTTAGAAACAAAATGTTTTTTTTTTTTTGCTATATATTCGTGCATCACACTCACAAATTCAAGCTGGAACTACAACTCTAAAATATGCGAGTGAAATGAATATGGCAGTGCAATGAATCACTGGTCTCACAAATATTTCAAGACATCTATGTTAATGCAACTACTTTGCAATTATTGACGATATTTAATTGGCAAAATTGCTCATAAAAGGAGGATATCTGTTGCTGATGTAGAGTCTTCACACGACAGAGAATATTTGATTTGTAGCAGATTTTATAGCGACGTATTTTGCGACATTCTCGGAGTCATCGAATATCCGTGAGATTTTCCAAGGGTCAGAAGATATGATATCCCTGATGCCAGCAACTGAATTGTGACGCCCTAATTCGTCTCGAAGACTATAAGTGGTGTCCTCCTTTCATAAACTCTTTTACACCTTTTGAGAGATTTATTTGAGTATTTTAGCAGAGTTTAGAACGACCTGTGTTCAAGCTTTTAAGGTGTCTTTTACCTTTGCTTTGTTGCCTATATACGGGTGATTGTATTAGAAGCTAGAGGTTAGGTTTTTCAATTGTTTTTGTTGGGAAACACGTTTAGAAGTCTCGGGAGAGATATTCTATGGGAATCGAGGAGATCTAGAGCTTAGGGGGAGTCTAAGTTGCTGTTGAAGAGGATAGACGTAGGTTGGGTAGCTAGCGAGGGAGTCGTTGAGTGTAAATCCTTATTGTACCACGTTATCATAGTAAATTGCTTTCAACCGGACAAAGGCCCTCCAGACATAGGCACGAATTACCGAACTGGGTTACCAATCCCTGTGTTCTTTATAATTTCGCAATTACAGCATTTCTCTGTTTGATCACTCGAATTTTAGTGTTTGTCGCAGAATCCGTCACAACATATTCTGTGACATACGCACAAATTACGTAATTTCAATCTAGTTTTTTTGGTGTTATTTGTGTGATATGGTATCGAAAGGTTAATATTTTGAGTCAACTTCACTTTACAAGCTGATGTTAGGAATTGCGACTTGAAATATATATTTCAGCCTAGACAGCTTATTCATGTTATATATCGATTTTGTATCTTGTTTCTCTCTGTGTCACGTATATTTAATCAAGAGTCAAATCTATGAATATTTCATTTCCTTCATTTATTTAATCACTCCAACACCGGGGTAAATTACTATTAGAATGTCCCACATCGATTGGGTATTTGAGCAATGTGCTCCTTATAAGTGTTTGGCATCCCTCCACTCTTGAGCTAGCTTTTGAGTGTGAATTAGGCCCACACTTCTAATAATTACGGAATCCTGAGCTTTAAGATTCCATGTATCACGCCGTGTTGGTAGAAAACAACCATTCATGCCGTGCTGTAAGATTTCTTGTATCATTTCTTCATTTATTCTGTTTTCTGGAATGATTTGCTCAAGAAAAAAATTTGGGACGCTAGAAGAGTAGTTAATAGCCTGTTAGTAGCTATTATCGCAGAACCTATTCACCAATATAAAACCATGTTAAACAATGTAGATTATCTGTTGTATGGAGTTTAGGGCTTATTTTTTTAATATTTTCTGGGTTGATTTGGTCGAGAAAGAAGAAGGAATGATGTTTTTATTTTAGCAAGTGAATAAAAAATGTTGACGTGAAGGAAATAAGAAGACAGAAAGAAAGAAAGAAAGAAAGAGGGAATTAAAAACTGTGTTTTTATTTTTTATTTATGGCTTTGATTTTTTTTCATTTAATTTCTATTTTGGCAAGGAATGAGCGGGAAACTAAAAATATGGGCAATAGCGTCTTATTGCATCAGGTAATAGTTTGAGCCGTAGTTTCAGCCGGCTAATTAACAAGTATTACCAAAACGTTGGCCACTTGACATGTTTCAAAAAACCTACTTAGCTAGAACGCCTTTTTCTAAGGGCAATGTAGCTATTTATAGCCAATTTCAAACTTGATTTTAAGGAAATATCCAACGTTTTTGTTTATTTTTGTAAATTATCCATTACCAAAATTAACGTATGAAAATGCTAGAGACGATCATTATTTGAAGTGCTATATGATTAACGAGGTCATGTCGGCTAGCTTTTAAACATGCTTGAAACGTTGGCCGGATTGCAACTCCAGTTTTACGAGTGGAGAAAAAAAAATGTAAGAAGAGAGATAAGAAGAGAAAATGAATAGATGAAAACATACCCTAACTGGGAAATATATATAGTTGATTAATTTTCACACATAGTAGAAAGACAAAGGAAGAAAGTAAAACACCAGATGATAGAGGTGCATATCATACATCACACTAATGATAAGAGGTGCATATCATACATCACACATGGAGTGGGAATATTATTCCTAGATGGATTACCCCCACATTTTATTTATCATTAATAAAAAAAAAAAAAAACAAACAAACAAACCAGCACGCAGAGAGAGCGGAGGGTAGTTGCATATTAGAGAGACAACATTGGTTTATCAGACAAAATGTCACTCCCTTTATGCACACATGTTCCGTCAGAGAATTTGCTGCACTTATAGGGGTAGCAACATTGGCCACTGAGTAAAGCACAACCCTGACCTGGTTGGACGCAATCCGGTATGGGCTGACACGTGCCACCGATTCCGTGGCCAGCACAATACAGCCCTCCGCAGCAATTCTTGTCTTGCCAAAAAGTGCAATACTCCGTCGGAACTCGGCACCGCTCGTTGGGAATGGGAGTGAACGTGTAGCCGCGCCCACAACTCGCCGGTGAAACCATCATTATTGCCACTCCCATCATCATCATCATCGTTATATTCATCTTCATTTCTCTTTTATTGTTTTGTTTCTGTCTTCTTCGTGTTTGTTTGTTTGTTCATGTCCAAACTACTCGATTTATCCGACTCTATATATAGGCTGGGGAAAATTTGCGTGGAGCTGAAAACGATGTCGTTTTGCTTTCCCGCTCTTTTTCATTACCTTCCTTACTTTAACGTGTAGGCGTTATGGCCATTCGTTTATGGTTGGGCCACTTTTTTTTTTTTTTTTTTATCAATATATCCATCTCTCTCTATATACATAAATATTGTTCGGTCACCTGAGAAAGAAAAAAAAAAAGAGATAAAAATGGGCATTAATTATTCCTACTTTGAAAATGATAAGTTTCTATTTTTTTATGTTTTTTTCCTAATAATGCCTCACATTTACATATAATTTTACACTAACAAAAAGACATTGATTTAGAAACAAGCTTGAAATCGCCCAAAAAAGGGAACCGTGTCCATTTCCCACTTGAGAGTTGTAAACAACGTGTTTCACATTCCCGCTATTTTTTTTACCGATCCATACATGATCTTTGTCCTTTTCTCTTTTTCTTTTTCTCTTTAAAATCATTGTTTATCTTGTCCAAACTCAATATATCCATCTCTCTCTCTCTATACAGAGATATTGTCGGCCACTTGAAAAAGAAAATAAGAGATAAAAAAGGCATTAATTATTCCTACTATGGTAAGTTTCTGTTTCTTTTTTATGTTTTTCTCCTAATAATGCCCCACATTTACATATAATTTTACACTAAAAAAATGATATTGATTAAGAAATGATGAGTACATTTTATACGGACGAATCTATCCTTTTTCGACTTGAATCTAGCTTATTCTTAGATGGATTTGATGGTTATTTCCAGGGTTTTGTGATGATTTTAGGTTTCAGGTGCATAATCGAGCTCACGGGTGTCAAAACCAGTGGCGGATCCAGACTCGGAAGGCGGGAGGTGGGGGTCCAAAACTGAATTTTGGCTGGAAAAAAAAAAAAAAAAAAAAATTTAAGCCTGAATTTTTTTTTTTGGGGGGGGGCAGGCCTCTTGAGGCTACAACGTGGATCCGCCACTGGTCAAAACGGCACATTTTGAGAAAAGTCAAAACTGGGAATCGAAGAGTCAACATTCATCGCGGCGTGGCGGCATTAAGCGCGCTGCGATGAACGGATGTAACAGAGCGCAGCAATTCACCTTATGCTTTGTAGAGTGGTGTGGCTCCCTGATGTCGATTTCAGAAGGGTTAATTATCTGCTTTGAGCAAATCTGGACAGTTAGATTTCATTTAAAGTCCAGATTATTCCGAAAATCAGCCCCTAGCTTATATATAGAGCCTTTGTAACCTAAAAACAATAAATAAACTTGAAATGGGGTATAAATGTAAACCAATCCATACATTATCCACGACCCAATCGTCCTCTCCACCGCTCTGAAGATCTCCCGACGCTCGAGAATTTTGAAAACCACCTTCATTACTCGCCGGAAACTTCCCTCTCGGCCACGCTGCATCGCCGGAGTTCAGACGACGCTGAGAGTTCTGGCAGAAGACCTCAACGCCGAGGCCAATGTCAATAAATCTTCAAAGGAATTTTCCATAATTATTGAAGATTTATTGACATTAATGTCAATAAAAATGCATATTTATTGACATCGATGTCAATAAATCTTCAACGAAAACTCAGAAATTTTCAGAAACAGTTTCTTGATAAATATCTGGGTTTTCGTTGAAGATTTATTGACATTGATGTCAATAAATATGCATTTTTATTGACATCAATGTCAATAAATCTTCAAAGAAAACCCAGAAATTTTCAGAAACAGTTTCTTGATAAATATATGGGTTTTCGTTGAAGATTTATTGACATTAATGTCAATAAATATGCATTTTTATTGACATTAATGTCAATAAATCTTCAATAATTCTGGAAAATTCCTTTGAAGATTTATTGACATTGGCCTCGGCGTTGAGGTCTTCCGCCGGAACTCTCAGCGTCGTCTGAACTCCGGCGATGCAGCGCGGCCGAGAGGGAAGTCTCCGGCGAGTAATGAAGGTGGTTTCAAAATTCTCTAGCGTCGGAGGATCTTCAGAGCGGCGGAGAGGACGATTGGGTCGTGGATTGAGATGCTTGGATTCGACACCGATGAATCACAGAACGACGCTCTTCCTGGAGGTGGTATTCCTCTGTTGATTTGAGTTTTTTTTTTCCGTTGATTTGGGTAAAGAGAGAAAAAATTGTTAAAAATGTAATTGCCCAATTTATATAGTCATAGATTTGGATTAATTTGGACTTTATGGATTTTGGTCCAAAATTAATGGGGAGATCGTACTTTTAGGAATAGAGTAATTAAAAACTCGAAATGTACTATGAAAGGCCATCAATAGAGTAAAATTAAAAAAGAAGAAGAAAATGGGATGTCTTTGACATCAACTTTCGTTTGCCTTTTCCATTGAGCTTCTTCTCCGCTTTTCTCTTCTTGATCTCACCAGCGTTAAACTTCATTTCGCAGCCAGAAAATGTTCAAAATTTTCTTTTGAACTAATACACGCGAGAGTGGCTGGAAGCTGTCGTTTTCTATTCTGTCATGAAACCTGTCGTTTTCTATTTACTGAAACGACTAATGTCGTTTTTTAATTTTCTGAAACGAACAATGTCGTTTTTCAAAACTGTCGTTTGTTTATTTTTTTTATAACGAACGATGTCGTTTATATTGACTTTGTCGTTTTTTTAAAGCGAAAAAAATGTCTTTTTACATTTTCTGAGGTGAACGATGTTGTTTTTGTGTTTTCTAAAAGAAGCGATGTCGTTTCTAAGACAATGTCGTTGTCGTTTCTTCAAGAGAGTGACAGGTCATCCTTCCTCCGGAAAACACCTTATCTCTGATGGAAGATTTACAGGTCGATCAGGAAAAGAGCTGTTCGGTGGTGGATCAAAGCTGAGATAGTTTGGAGAACTCTGTGGCCTCAATTAATAAGCTTACAGTATTGATCGTGCAAAAAAAATAAAAAAAATACTAAATGACTGCTTTACTAAGCTCTCTTCCACAGACGAGTGCAATATCTGTGTCATATATTGTGACTGAACATCGTATTCATTTCAGAAATAAATTGTCTGGAGAAGACAAGACTGAGGATTTGACGATATGAGAGAAGACCAGTCCGGCGGCGAAGGAAATCGTCTGGAGCTCGCGGCGGAAGAGAATGTCGCGGCGAAAGAGATCGTTGTTTGAATTGAAACGATGTCGTTTTTCTATTTTCTGTCTCAAACGATGTCCTTTTCTTTATTATGTCGTTTTCTACTGAAGGATGTCGTTTTCTATATTCTGTTCCTTAATGTCGTTTTCTATCAATTTTCCATAACGATCGATGTCGTTGCTCAAGACTATGTCGTTTTTTATTTTCTAAAAAGAAAGATGTAGTTTTTTAAGACTAATTTTCTATTTTCTGAAATGATGTCGTTTTTAAATTTTCGAAACGAATAATGTCGTTTTATATTTTTTAAATCGAGACTTTTTTGGTTTTTTTTAAGCAAACAATGTCGTTTTTTAAGACCTTAGTCGTTTTTAATGCTACTTCGAAATAAAGTATCGAATCCACAAGCTTTTTGAGATTATCGTTTCTATAGATCTTTTACTATAGGACAATCTACTGATCAGCTTCTTGAGATTTTCGTTTTCCGTCGAAGGAAAATAAGAGATCTTCAAAACTTGAAGAGAGTTTGGGAGTCCTACTGGAATTGTGCTCAAGTTACGGCAGTTCCAAATCCACAGCTCTTTCAAAGAATTTCACTTAATAAATAATATATTACGTTTTCTATTTGTTTCCATCTGTTAGTTATTTCCTTAATCATCTCCACATCTTCAATACAATTCCTTTTTTGAATTAATTCTCTCTCTCTCTCTCTCTCTCTCTCTCTCTCTCTCTCTCTCACACACACACACACACACACACACCCCTAGATCATCACTGTAAAATTTATCAATTCTTTGAACCTTGATTTGTTCTTTGTCACAGAAAAAATTCAGGTCATAATATGTTAATATATATTATAGCAGTAATATTTGTTAATACCTATTGACGCAGATTCTATTAAGAAGTACTAGCCATGAAAATCGGAGCAGATATTCGATTGAATGGAGTTTTGTTCTTCATTTTTTTCTGCTTTTCTGGCATGATTTGGTCGAAAAAACTTTTGAGGCGCTAGAAGAATAGTTAGTAGCCCGTTAATAGCTATTATCGCAGAACCTATTTACCAGTAATAACCATGATAAATAATGCAGATTATCGGTTGTATGGAGTTTTGGTTTTATTACTTTTTTTATTATTATTATTATTATTATTTTTTTATGTTTTCTGGGTTGATTTTGTCGAGAAAGAAGAAGGAATGACATTTTTTCAGTAAGTGAATAAAAAATATTGATGTGAACGAAAGAAGGAAAGAAAGAAAGAATTAAAAACTGTTTTTTTTTTTACTTATTGCTTTGATTTTTTATTTTTTTTTTCATGTAATTTCTATATCGGCAAGAAATGAGCGGGGAACTAAAAATGAGGGCAAGAGCGTCTTATTGCATATGTAATAGTTCGGGCTGGCTAATTAACAAGTATTAACAAAACGTTGGCTACTTCACAAATTTTATGTTTCAAAAAAGCTAGTTAGTTAAAGCACCCATTTTTTTTAAGGGTTATATAACTAAATAGCCTCTCAGTTTAGACAGTTTTGGATTTAGCCAACATTTGGTTAATTTCGTGTTAATAACCAGCCCAATTTATTTACATAGATAAAAATACCAAAATAACCTCCCAACCGTTCCCACCCATTAACATGCTGAAAATAAAACATTTAATACAAAATATTCTGATATAACTGCTCGCGGTTATTAAGGACGTCATTAAGATCATTAAGAGAGTAAGAAAGAGGAAAGAAGAAAGAGAGCCGAGAGAGAGAGAGAGAGCCGAGAAAGAGAGATCGAGGGAGTGGGGCGCTGCGACACGCAGGTGATCCACATCGATCACACCACCGGCGCGCTTGGCCTCGATCCCGCCGGCGATTTCGAATCTGAGAAGGACGCTGTGGAAGAGGTGACGCGGGGATCGCGGTGGATGGCGATGAAGGCGCGGGCCATTTTGGGGTACGCGGCGGTGGGCGGCGTGGGGCTGCTGCTGGTGGCGACGATCCCGTGTCTCAAGGCAACGATTTATGATTTTGTTTTTCTCTTGACTAATTTTGGTTCTCAGGAATTTTGTTTTCCTTTATAACCTGGGAATCAAGTTCATTCTTGTTCCTGGAACGCATGTGCAAATCGACAAGCTTCTTGCTGAGAGAAGTTTATGTTTTTTTTTAATACAATATGTTCGTGTAAATAGATATCATATTTACAGTATGTTCGTGTAAATAGAAATCATATTTACAGTATATTCGTGTAAATACGAAGCTTATTTACAGTATATTCACTGTAAATACAAAGCCTATTTACAGTATATTCGTGTAAATAAATTGAAAAAATTCTGGAAATATTTTGGGCACGAAAATTCTGGAAATTATGAATATATGGAAGACAAAATAATATCAATGAATGAAGAATATATATACAGATTTTATCCATAATGAATTGCAACGAAAATAGAAACTAATTACCTAAAGTCAACGCTGAAAATTTCCAAATACATAACAATTAATGGGCTGAGAACTTTCAAAATCTGCTCAAAATAAATTTGAAAACTTCCCTATTCGGTTTCAATATTTAATTCGAAATTAAAAAAAAAACTAGCTAATTAAAATAGCGTAAGTGCAAAAAGGTAAAAATAATTCAATTAATAAACTGCCACGTAAGCAAGATGACTATATACGGGAAATTAACGAAAGATTGACTAAAACCAAATTGCTAGTGTTTTAGATGGCTAAACAGCTAATTATTTGTTTTTTTAATTGATCCCAACGGTTATATGACGAGTGGTAAAACATATAAGAAGAGTGATGATAAGAGAAAACCAATAGATCAAAACAATGAAAACATACGCTAACCGGGATATAGTTGATTTCACACAAAGAAGAAAGTAAAATATATATATATATATATATATATATATATATATATATATATATATATATATATATATATACCCTCATGCCAATGTTCTGGCTGTTGGGGATCCAATGTTACAAGTGACTTAGTATGTTAGATTTTTTTTTTTTTTAATAGATCCCGAAGGTTATAGGACGAGTGGTGAAAAAAAAATGTAAGAAGAGAGATAACAAGAGAAAATGAAAAGTTGAAAACATACCCTAACCTAACTGGGAAATATATAGTTGATTATTTTTCACACATAGAAGAAAGACAATGAAGAAAGTAAAATACCAGACTATAGCCTCGTTCCAATATGTTCTGGCTGTTGGGGATCCAACAGCTGATCACATTAATGATAAGAGGTGCATATCATACATCACCCATGGAGTGGGAATATTATTCCTAGATGGATTACGTACCCCACATTTATTTATCATTAATAATAAAAAAACGAGCACGCATAGATCAGTGGAGCACTAGAGAGATGATATTGGATGAGAAGAAGATGAAGCAGCTAATTTCACATAGTCATTATTCCCTGTATGCCGCAATGAGCATCTGATTGGGCACATTCCATAAGTACTGACACGTACGTCCCACCAATTCCGTCACCACCACAATATAGCCCTTCGCAACATATTTTCTTCCTTACCTTTTGTCGTGATCTTTTGTTTTTTGTCTTGATCTTTTAATCGTTTCGAAAGTTCTGCCTTTATTTTTCTAGTGATTTCAATATTTTTACCTTCGTATTTCTAGTGATTTCGAAATTATTTTAAAAAAGTATTTTGTATTTAGGGTTTAGAGTATTTTCTATTGATTTTTCTGGTAAAACGATTAAAAAATTGAAGGCAAATCACGAAGTCAGTGGTATCATAATAATTTATTTCGAAGTTTTGCGTTCATTTTTATTTTATCTTCAAAAGTTTTGCCTTAATTTTTTTAGTTATTTCAAAGTTTTTGTCTTCATTTTTCTAATCGTTTCGAAGTTTTTTAACAAGAGTATTTTGGACGCTTTACCTACCCAAAAGCTTAGTTTTTTTTTAAGGAGTTCAACATAGAGCTTGATTTTCAAATGTGAGGTAGCATCAAGCTTGATTTCTCAAGTTTCTCTTTACCTACCCAAAAGCTTTATTTTCCTAAAATGTTCAATATGGAGATTGATTTTCAAATGTGAAGTAACATTAAACTTAGTATCTCAAGTTTCCCCTCTCTTTATTATACGCGGCCTAGCATCTCTCTCTCTCTCTCTCTCTCTCAAGTTAAAAACTTATGCTTGATATTTTTGTAGCTACTGTACCGTCAAGCTGGCCATGTGGAACCCAGAAAATGGGACCCTCGGAACCGTAAAACACGGTACAGAGAAATCTCGGAACTATTTTTCACGGTACCGAGAATTTTTCCAGTACCATATTTTGCGGTTCCAGGATTTCCATATTTTCCATATTTTTTTACTTTAATCATTAATACAATTGAAAAAAGAAAAAATTCCTCTGTTTACAATTTAAATAAGTACAACTTAAAAACATGGTACTACATGGTGCTAAAAGGGGATCCATGTTCCGTCCCATTTCTCGGATGGTTCAGGGACAAAAGTCCCGGTACCGCATTTCATAAAATGGTTTTTTTTTTCACATTGTATCAATAATATGGGAAATTGGATCTCGTGGGTCCCATATGACCAGCTTTACTGTACGGAAAAAAAATAAAATACATAAAGAAGTTTAGGCTTGAAAAAAAAAACCTTTAATACTATTTTGTTTGTTTTGGTAAAACTCGAAATCACAAAACAAAGACAGAAGACATATGAAAAATAATAGGGCGCTCTAGCGTACTAGCCTTTTTAAAACTTAGAATTGTTAAATAGCCAATGTTGTAGTAATATTTGGTAATTAACCAATCTTTAATGCAATAAGACAAACTTACCCGAATTTATTTTCTCCTCATTCTTTGTCAAAAATAAATTAAATGAAAATAATTTATCTATACCTAAATACTCTCTATCTCTCTCTCCCTCTCTCTCTCTCTCTCTCTCTCTCTCTCTCTCTCTTCTCTCTCTCTCTCTCTCTCTCTCTCTCTCTCTCTCTCTCTCTCTCTTCCTCACTCTCTCTCTCTTCGTTACATTTTTAGCCATGACGGAAGTAAAAAAACAACAGCATCGCAGTTAATAGTCGGTAATAACTGATAATAGGTTTCTGGTATAAACTTGTTAACAGTTATTACCGATTATTAGTTGAAGCAAAAACCTATTAACATTTATTAACGATTATCAATTGCGCTTTTAATGTTTTTGACCTTTGTCCATGATTAAAAAATTTGACGAGAGAGAGAGAGAGAGTAAACATAAAAATAGAAAGAGAGATAATTGAGATCCTAATAATTATGAATTTTGAATAATAAATTAGGTTTTATTAATTACGAAAGTAAATTATATGAACTAATTAATAGGGTAAAAGTGGTATAAACATTGTGCCATATAAGTAGAATGGCTAAAAATAAAAAATAAAAATTCTAAAACGTATGACAAAATGAAATTCTCAAATTTGAATAGGCTTAGTCAGTTACAAATTCCAAAATAATATTATATCTTTTCTACGTTGCTGGTTTATAAAATCTTTATAACACCATTTGTATTGCTTGTTCGACTTGCAAGGACTTCAATAATACAATAGTTAATCCTTGTGTACAATATTATATAAAAGTAATTGAAAATACTGAAAAATAATACAAAAGTAGACAACAGTCTGAAGCTGTTCTGTCGTAAACTCGTTGTCAATTGGAGTATTTGGGAAAAGCAACCATACAAAATATAACAGTATGGTATTACAAGTGGCAGTAATACTAAAATTAGTAATATAAATAATAACAGTAATAAGAAATTCTTAATAATACAGATTAAGAAAGCATTCCTATGAAACATAAGTTCAGTTAAAAAATAACTCATTATCACTAATTGCAAAAACTACCATTCCGTACGTACAAAATATAACAATATAGTATTACCATTTACCAGTAATAATAAAATGATTAAAATAAATAATATTAGTCTTAATACAGATTAAGAAAGCATTCCAGAGACAGTGAGAGAGAGAGAGAGATGAAGAGAAGAAAGAAAATATTTTATATATTAAAAGCGAGATGGGATATTCAAGTGAAGGAGTAGAGTACAGAGAGTAGGTAGGTGCATATATAT
>NW_028297224.1:102500-106985 GCF_054948205.1 Urtica dioica subsp. dioica | reverse complement strand
GACAATATGTCCAACCACGCTAGCATGGTTTTCCGAATCCGAGAGAACGTGCAGTCATCGAGCACCGTTGCAAGCCTAATTTTTCAATCAAGCATTGGCGGGTCACGAGACCTACTATGTGGTTTGTCTTGAGACTCAAGAGTCTGCAAGTCAAAAGGGTCAGCGTCACGTAACAAGCCGTTCCATCTTTGGTAGCCAACACAGAAACCGTCATCGATGCGCGATCGTGAAGGGTCAAGACCGACAAATGTGAGGGGGCATCGCAAGATGATAGTTCGATGCAGAAGCATGGAGCCTAACATCCGATACGAACCAAATACAACTCATGTGCTCTACGTACACTTGACCCGACACCATTTGCAACAAAACTGCACCAACCAAGCCGTCAGGCCCGTGATGATACAAAAATGCAACAAGATAGCGCCAAAGTCAAGCCCCGTCTCACACGGAAAGGAACAAGGGTCAGCATAACCGAGAAACAACCCGAACACTACCGGGAGTTCGAGCAACTTGGGACAGGGTCACCGAGAAAAAGGCCAAACACAATTTGATATATTTGAAAAACCATTTTATTTTTTAAAACAAATCAATTTTGCAAATTGAAAAGCATTTTTTTTAGATCTTTAAATAAACTTTGTTGAATATAACATAACAAAATAACTTTTCAAATTCAATAAGTCATTTTTAAATCAAAACAATTTTTAATCACATATAATTTTGAACAACTTGTTTTTCGAAAACTAGCTTTTATAAAAATAAAATTTTAGTAAAACATAATTTTGAACATTTCCTTTATTTTATTAATTAAAACCAAGATATAATTTTTATTCTTAAGAAGAATTTTTAATAAAAACATTTTATTATTAATTAAAACCAAAATATAATTTTTTTTCTTAAGAAGAATTGTTAATAAAAACATTTTTTTTTTCAAAATAAATTCTTGAAAATCATTTTTTTTTAAAAGGTAAAAACATTTTTTTTTTAAAATAAATTCTTGAAAATCATTTTTTTTTTAAAAGGCTCCGCGTGTTGGCCGCCACGCATCCTCGCCGCCCTCCTCCGCCGCCCAACGAGTCCATGTGTGCAAAGGCCCACAAATCATCGGCGGCGGAGGCCACCGTTCAATGGCTCCGTGTGTCCAGTGGCCCCCACACATCCTCGCCGCCCTCCTCCACCGTCCCACTTCTCAGTGTGTCCAGGGCCCACACATCAACGCCGCCCTCCTCCACCATACCACTTCTCCGCGTGTCCAGTGGGCCACACATCCTCGCCGGAGAAAAGCCACCAGCCATACTCATCCTCACAATTCCGCCGGAGCAAGGCAGCGCACGGTGGCGCCACCCTCTCCTCCACCCTCTCCCGGAGAAACACAACGCCGTGTTTCCATTAGCCTACACATCCCCGCCATTTTCCGTCAAATCCGTCAAAAAATTCCGTCGCACCACCGCCGGAGCACGGCGGCCCATGGCGGCGCCGCCCCTTCCCGTCAAAACCCGCGTCGCCGTGTGTCCCAAGCCCACACATCCCCGCCGCGGTCGAGGAATGACTCGATGAAATGGGCCAGCCGGGCCCGCCATGGCCCAGTCCCCAGCCCACCCAAGGAACCACCCCCCCCTAAAGATACAAACGAACATTTGGCCATCTGACACCAGTAAACATTAAAATGGCTGAGGAGGGGTACAAAAAAATTTTCTGGGAAATTTTATTAACCTCTGTGAAGTATTCTGATGCCCTAACCCACTTTCGCCATTCGCCCCACTGCCGCCGCTCGAGCATGACTCGAGCATTTCTCTCCCGTCCCTCAAGCTGTGACTCGGCCATTGATCGAGCGTGCCTCGAGAATTTCTCGGCCGTCTCTCGAGAATTTCTCGGCCGTCTCTCGAGCATTTCTCGGCCATCGCTCGAGCGTGCCTCGAGCATTTCTCGCCCGTCGCCTCGGCCATTGCTCGAGCGCGCCCCAGCATTTCTCGGTCGGCCATCTCTCGGCCATCGCTCGACCGTGCCTCGAGCATTTCCCTCCCGTCGCTCGAGCATGACTCGGTCATCGCTCGATCATGCCAACGATCGAGCGTGCATCGGCCATCGCTCGAGCATGCCTCGGCCAGCGATGGAGCATGCCTCGGCCATCCTCTAGCATGCTCGAGCATTCCTCCCGTCGCTCGAGCATTCCTCGGCCATGCTCGAGCATTTCTTTCCCGTCGCTCGAGCATGCCTCGGCCAGCGATGGAGCATGCCTCGGCCATCCTCTATCATGCTCGAGCATTCCTCCCGTCGCTCGAGCATTCCTCGGCCATGCTCGAGCATGCTCGAGCATTTCTCTCCCGTCGCTCGAGCATGCCTCGGCCATGCTCGATGCTCGAGCATTTCTCTCCCGTCGCTCGAGCATGCCTCGGCCGTGCTCGAGCATGCTCGAGCATTTCTCTCCCGTCGCTCGAGCATGCCTCGGCCATGCTCGATGCTCGAGCATTTCTCTCCCGTCGCTCGAGCATGCCTCGGCCGTGCTCGATCATGCTCGAGCATTTCTCTCCCGTCGCTCGAGCATGCATCGGCGGCTCTAACGTTTTCTCACGAGCCTTCAACCCATTATTTTACCTCACTAGACTTGCCTCCGCCTTGGTTCTTAACCTTTTAGGGAGAACATTCATATTCCAACAAATTTTCATCCACGGAAAATTTTTGGTCGCCGGAAAATTTTCCGGCGGGCGGTCGCCGGAGCTCCGCCGCCGGCGGGGGGTCACCGGCGGTCGGTCGCGACTTGTCGGGTCAGCCCGGTCATAATCCGTCTTTGGGTCCGTAGCAAATTATGCTCTTATCATGCGAGTCAACTCTTGGTCAACATTTTCAAGCTCAAGGAACCACCCCCCCCTAAAGATACAAACGAACATTTGGCCATGTGACACCAGTAAACATTAAATTTTCCAAGGCCATGACCAAAAAAAAAAAATTATTTTTTTTTATTTTTTTTTTTGAACCTCCATCTAGTATAATGTTTTTTAAGATATATGCTCGAGCTATAATCAAGAGAACCCATGGGAATATTTTTAAATTATTTTTTTAAAATCACGTTCCAGGATCCGGTCGGCCATTGCTCGAGCATGACTCGTCCGTCGCTCCATCCTGCTCGGCCATGACTCGGCCGAGGCGTCAAATTTTTTTTTTTTTTTTTTTTTTAATTTTTTTGAATCTCCATCAAGTATAATGTTTTCTAAGAGATCTGGAGTTGGTCTTGTGAAGAGAACCCATAGGATTATTTTTAAATTAATTTTACAAGCTCCAAAACATGTTCCAGTCGTCCGGTCGGCCATTGCTCGAGCATGACTGGGCCGTCGCTCCATCCTGCCTCGGCCATTGCTCGAGCATGACTCGGCCGAGGCGTGAAAAAAAAAAAAGTTTTTTTTTTTTTTTTTTTGAGAATCTCAAACAAGTATAATGTTTTCTAAGACATATGGAGTTGGTTTTGTGAAGAGAACCCATGGGATTATTTTTAAATTAATTTTACAAGCTCCAAAACATGTTCCAGTCGTCCGGTCGGCCATTGCTCGAGCATGACTGGGCCGTCGCTCCATCCTGCCTCGGCCATTGCTCGAGCATGACTCGGCCGAGGCGTCAAAAAAAAAAAAAAATTTTTTTTTTTTTTTTTGAATCTCCATCAAGTCTAATGTTTTCTAAGATATATGGAGTTGGTTTTGTGAATAAAACCCAATACTCGGCCGTGCCCAAGCCTTGAAACCAAGAACCAACCGTGGTAAAGCCCGTGCCATGGCATTGCAACTAAGAACCAACCGTTGAAGCGACCGTACCTCACCCATGCCAAGACCATGCCTAGACCGTGCAACGTCCAAACCAACCATGCCCGCGCCCGTGCCACGCCCACGCCTTAAAGCCTTAAATGGCTTAAAGGGCTTTAAGGGCATCTACGGCTTCTACGCCTCTACGCCCTACGCCCGGCCACGGCCACGCCCGCGCCCGCGCCCGCGCCCGCGCCCCGCGCCCCGCGCCCCGTGCCCCTACCCCGTGCCACGGCCATTCCCTCGCCCGTGCCACGGCCACGCCGACACGCACGCTCATGTGGGTCAACTCTCGGTCAATTCTCGGTCAATTCTCGGTCAACTGGAGGAACCCCTTCCCAGGAGGTCACCCATTTCTGAGCTACCCCCGCGCGAGCACGCTTAACTTTGGAGTTCTTATAAAAAGGCTACCAAAAATCCTATTTATTTAATTGATATATATGGGGATATTAATTGTTTTATCCCTTATCTTAGCCCAAATACTTGGCAATTTTCCATGCCACAGCTCATTTTTAATTTTTTTTCCGTGACATAGCACATTAAGCTTTGACCCAAGGATACATTTATTCCGTCTATACCACATTAAGCTTTGACCCAAGGATACATTTATTCCGTCTATACCGCATTAAGCTTTGACCCAAGGATACATTTTATTCCGTCTATACCCGTGTACTTAGCAATTATCCAGCTTCGACCC
>NW_028297224.1:92500-95000 GCF_054948205.1 Urtica dioica subsp. dioica | reverse complement strand
TAATTTTTATTCTTAAGAAGAATTTTTAATAAAAACATTTTATTATTAATTAAAACCAAAATATAATTTTTTTTCTTAAGAAGAATTGTTAATAAAAACATTTTTTTTTTCAAAATAAATTCTTGAAAATCATTTTTTTTTAAAAGGTAAAAACATTTTTTTTTTAAAATAAATTCTTGAAAATCATTTTTTTTTTTAAAAGGCTCCGCGTGTTGGCCGCCACGCATCCTCGCCGCCCTCCTCCGCCGCCCAACGAGTCCATGTGTGCAAAGGCCCACAAATCATCGGCGGCGGAGGCCACCGTTCAATGGCTCCGTGTGTCCAGTGGCCCCCACACATCCTCGCCGCCCTCCTCCACCGTCCCACTTCTCAGTGTGTCCAGGGCCCACACATCAACGCCGCCCTCCTCCACCATACCACTTCTCCGCGTGTCCAGTGGGCCACACATCCTCGCCGGAGAAAAGCCACCAGCCATACTCATCCTCACAATTCCGCCGGAGCAAGGCAGCGCACGGTGGCGCCACCCTCTCCTCCACCCTCTCCCGGAGAAACACAACGCCGTGTTTCCATTAGCCTACACATCCCCGCCATTTTCCGTCAAATCCGTCAAAAAATTCCGTCGCACCACCGCCGGAGCACGGCGGCCCATGGCGGCGCCGCCCCTTCCCGTCAAAACCCGCGTCGCCGTGTGTCCCAAGCCCACACATCCCCGCCGCGGTCGAGGAATGACTCGATGAAATGGGCCAGCCGGGCCCGCCATGGCCCAGTCCCCAGCCCACCCAAGGAACCACCCCCCCCTAAAGATACAAACGAACATTTGGCCATCTGACACCAGTAAACATTAAAATGGCTGAGGAGGGGTACAAAAAAATTTTCTGGGAAATTTTATTAACCTCTGTGAAGTATTCTGATGCCCTAACCCACTTTCGCCATTCGCCCCACTGCCGCCGCTCGAGCATGACTCGAGCATTTCTCTCCCGTCCCTCAAGCTGTGACTCGGCCATTGATCGAGCGTGCCTCGAGAATTTCTCGGCCGTCTCTCGAGAATTTCTCGGCCGTCTCTCGAGCATTTCTCGGCCATCGCTCGAGCGTGCCTCGAGCATTTCTCGCCCGTCGCCTCGGCCATTGCTCGAGCGCGCCCCAGCATTTCTCGGTCGGCCATCTCTCGGCCATCGCTCGACCGTGCCTCGAGCATTTCCCTCCCGTCGCTCGAGCATGACTCGGTCATCGCTCGATCATGCCAACGATCGAGCGTGCATCGGCCATCGCTCGAGCATGCCTCGGCCAGCGATGGAGCATGCCTCGGCCATCCTCTAGCATGCTCGAGCATTCCTCCCGTCGCTCGAGCATTCCTCGGCCATGCTCGAGCATGCTCGAGCATTTCTCTCCCGTCGCTCGAGCATGCCTCGGCCATGCTCGATGCTCGAGCATTTCTCTCCCGTCGCTCGAGCATGCCTCGGCCGTGCTCGAGCATGCTCGAGCATTTCTCTCCCGTCGCTCGAGCATGCCTCGGCCATGCTCGATGCTCGAGCATTTCTCTCCCGTCGCTCGAGCATGCCTCGGCCGTGCTCGATCATGCTCGAGCATTTCTCTCCCGTCGCTCGAGCATGCATCGGCGGCTCTAACGTTTTCTCACGAGCCTTCAACCCATTATTTTACCTCACTAGACTTGCCTCCGCCTTGGTTCTTAACCTTTTAGTTAGAACATTCATATTCCAACAAATTTTCATCCACGGAAAATTTTTGGTCGCCGGAAAATTTTCCGGCGGGCGGTCGCCGGAGCTCCGCCGCCGGCGGGGGGTCATCGGCGGTCGGTCGCGACTTGTCGGGTCAGCCCGGTCATAATCCGTCTTTGGGTCCGTAGCAAATTATGCTCTTATCATGCGAGTCAACTCTTGGTCAACATTTTCAAGCTCAAGGAACCACCCCCCCCTAAAGATACAAACGAACATTTGGCCATGTGACACCAGTAAACATTAAATTTTCCAAGGCCATGACCAAAAAAAAAAATTATTTTTTTTATTTTTTTTTTGAACCTCCATCTAGTATAATGTTTTTTAAGATATATGCTCGAGCTATAATCAAGAGAACCCATGGGAATATTTTTAAATTATTTTTTTAAAATCACGTTCCAGGATCCGGTCGGCCATTGCTCGAGCATGACTCGTCCGTCGCTCCATCCTGCTCGGCCATGACTCGGCCGAGGCGTCAAATTTTTTTTTTTTTTTTTTTTTAATTTTTTTGAATCTCCATCAAGTATAATGTTTTCTAAGAGATCTGGAGTTGGTCTTGTGAAGAGAACCCATAGGATTATTTTTAAATTAATTTTACAAGCTCCAAAACATGTTCCAGTCGTCCGGTCGGCCATTGCTCGAGCATGACTGGGCCGTCGGGCCGTCGCTCCATCCTGCCTCGGCCATTGCTCGAGCATGACTCGGCCGAGGCGTGAAAAAAAAAAAAAGTTTTTTTTTTTTTTTTTTTGAGAATCTCAAACAAGTAT
>NW_028297224.1:70000-72500 GCF_054948205.1 Urtica dioica subsp. dioica | reverse complement strand
GCCGCCCTCCTCCACCATACCACTTCTCCGCGTGTCCAGTGGGCCACACATCCTCGCCGGAGAAAAGCCACCAGCCATACTCATCCTCACAATTCCGCCGGAGCAAGGCAGCGCACGGTGGCGCCACCCTCTCCTCCACCCTCTCCCGGAGAAACACAACGCCGTGTTTCCATTAGCCTACACATCCCCGCCATTTTCCGTCAAATCCGTCAAAAAATTCCGTCGCACCACCGCCGGAGCACGGCGGCCCATGGCGGCGCCGCCCCTTCCCGTCAAAACCCGCGTCGCCGTGTGTCCCAAGCCCACACATCCCCGCCGCGGTCGAGGAATGACTCGATGAAATGGGCCAGCCGGGCCCGCCATGGCCCAGTCCCCAGCCCACCCAAGGAACCACCCCCCCCTAAAGATACAAACGAACATTTGGCCATCTGACACCAGTAAACATTAAAATGGCTGAGGAGGGGTACAAAAAAATTTTCTGGGAAATTTTATTAACCTCTGTGAAGTATTCTGATGCCCTAACCCACTTTCGCCATTCGCCCCACTGCCGCCGCTCGAGCATGACTCGAGCATTTCTCTCCCGTCCCTCAAGCTGTGACTCGGCCATTGATCGAGCGTGCCTCGAGAATTTCTCGGCCGTCTCTCGAGAATTTCTCGGCCGTCTCTCGAGCATTTCTCGGCCATCGCTCGAGCGTGCCTCGAGCATTTCTCGCCCGTCGCCTCGGCCATTGCTCGAGCGCGCCCCAGCATTTCTCGGTCGGCCATCTCTCGGCCATCGCTCGACCGTGCCTCGAGCATTTCCCTCCCGTCGCTCGAGCATGACTCGGTCATCGCTCGATCATGCCAACGATCGAGCGTGCATCGGCCATCGCTCGAGCATGCCTCGGCCAGCGATGGAGCATGCCTCGGCCATCCTCTAGCATGCTCGAGCATTCCTCCCGTCGCTCGAGCATTCCTCGGCCATGCTCGAGCATGCTCGAGCATTTCTCTCCCGTCGCTCGAGCATGCCTCGGCCATGCTCGATGCTCGAGCATTTCTCTCCCGTCGCTCGAGCATGCCTCGGCCGTGCTCGAGCATGCTCGAGCATTTCTCTCCCGTCGCTCGAGCATGCCTCGGCCATGCTCGATGCTCGAGCATTTCTCTCCCGTCGCTCGAGCATGCCTCGGCCGTGCTCGATCATGCTCGAGCATTTCTCTCCCGTCGCTCGAGCATGCATCGGCGGCTCTAACGTTTTCTCACGAGCCTTCAACCCATTATTTTACCTCACTAGACTTGCCTCCGCCTTGGTTCTTAACCTTTTAGTTAGAACATTCATATTCCAACAAATTTTCATCCACGGAAAATTTTTGGTCGCCGGAAAATTTTCCGGCGGGCGGTCGCCGGAGCTCCGCCGCCGGCGGGGGGTCATCGGCGGTCGGTCGCGACTTGTCGGGTCAGCCCGGTCATAATCCGTCTTTGGGTCCGTAGCAAATTATGCTCTTATCATGCGAGTCAACTCTTGGTCAACATTTTCAAGCTCAAGGAACCACCCCCCCCTAAAGATACAAACGAACATTTGGCCATGTGACACCAGTAAACATTAAATTTTCCAAGGCCATGACCAAAAAAAAAAAATTATTTTTTTTTATTTTTTTTTTTGAACCTCCATCTAGTATAATGTTTTTTAAGATATATGCTCGAGCTATAATCAAGAGAACCCATGGGAATATTTTTAAATTATTTTTTTAAAATCACGTTCCAGGATCCGGTCGGCCATTGCTCGAGCATGACTCGTCCGTCGCTCCATCCTGCTCGGCCATGACTCGGCCGAGGCGTCAAATTTTTTTTTTTTTTTTTTTTTAATTTTTTTGAATCTCCATCAAGTATAATGTTTTCTAAGAGATCTGGAGTTGGTCTTGTGAAGAGAACCCATAGGATTATTTTTAAATTAATTTTACAAGCTCCAAAACATGTTCCAGTCGTCCGGTCGGCCATTGCTCGAGCATGACTGGGCCGTCGCTCCATCCTGCCTCGGCCATTGCTCGAGCATGACTCGGCCGAGGCGTGAAAAAAAAAAAAGTTTTTTTTTTTTTTTTTTTGAGAATCTCAAACAAGTATAATGTTTTCTAAGACATATGGAGTTGGTTTTGTGAAGAGAACCCATGGGATTATTTTTAAATTAATTTTACAAGCTCCAAAACATGTTCCAGTCGTCCGGTCGGCCATTGCTCGAGCATGACTGGGCCGTCGCTCCATCCTGCCTCGGCCATTGCTCGAGCATGACTCGGCCGAGGCGTCAAAAAAAAAAAAAAATTTTTTTTTTTTTTTTTTGAATCTCCATCAAGTCTAATGTTTTCTAAGATATATGGAGTTGGTTTTGTGAATAAAACCCATTACTCGGCCGTGCCCAAGCCTTGAAACCAAGAACCAACCGTGGTAAAGCCCGTGCCATGGCATTGCAACTAAGAACCAACCGTTGAAGCGACCGTGCCTCACCCATGCCAAGACCATGCCTAGACCG
>NW_028297224.1:47500-50000 GCF_054948205.1 Urtica dioica subsp. dioica | reverse complement strand
CCTAAAGATACAAACGAACATTTGGCCATCTGACACCAGTAAACATTAAAATGGCTGAGGAGGGGTACAAAAAAATTTTCTGGGAAATTTTATTAACCTCTGTGAAGTATTCTGATGCCCTAACCCACTTTCGCCATTCGCCCCACTGCCGCCGCTCGAGCATGACTCGAGCATTTCTCTCCCGTCCCTCAAGCTGTGACTCGGCCATTGATCGAGCGTGCCTCGAGAATTTCTCGGCCGTCTCTCGAGAATTTCTCGGCCGTCTCTCGAGCATTTCTCGGCCATCGCTCGAGCGTGCCTCGAGCATTTCTCGCCCGTCGCCTCGGCCATTGCTCGAGCGCGCCCCAGCATTTCTCGGTCGGCCATCTCTCGGCCATCGCTCGACCGTGCCTCGAGCATTTCCCTCCCGTCGCTCGAGCATGACTCGGTCATCGCTCGATCATGCCAACGATCGAGCGTGCATCGGCCATCGCTCGAGCATGCCTCGGCCAGCGATGGAGCATGCCTCGGCCATCCTCTAGCATGCTCGAGCATTCCTCCCGTCGCTCGAGCATTCCTCGGCCATGCTCGAGCATTTCTTTCCCGTCGCTCGAGCATGCCTCGGCCAGCGATGGAGCATGCCTCGGCCATCCTCTATCATGCTCGAGCATTCCTCCCGTCGCTCGAGCATTCCTCGGCCATGCTCGAGCATGCTCGAGCATTTCTCTCCCGTCGCTCGAGCATGCCTCGGCCATGCTCGATGCTCGAGCATTTCTCTCCCGTCGCTCGAGCATGCCTCGGCCGTGCTCGAGCATGCTCGAGCATTTCTCTCCCGTCGCTCGAGCATGCCTCGGCCATGCTCGATGCTCGAGCATTTCTCTCCCGTCGCTCGAGCATGCCTCGGCCGTGCTCGATCATGCTCGAGCATTTCTCTCCCGTCGCTCGAGCATGCATCGGCGGCTCTAACGTTTTCTCACGAGCCTTCAACCCATTATTTTACCTCACTAGACTTGCCTCCGCCTTGGTTCTTAACCTTTTAGGGAGAACATTCATATTCCAACAAATTTTCATCCACGGAAAATTTTTGGTCGCCGGAAAATTTTCCGGCGGGCGGTCGCCGGAGCTCCGCCGCCGGCGGGGGGTCACCGGCGGTCGGTCGCGACTTGTCGGGTCAGCCCGGTCATAATCCGTCTTTGGGTCCGTAGCAAATTATGCTCTTATCATGCGAGTCAACTCTTGGTCAACATTTTCAAGCTCAAGGAACCACCCCCCCCTAAAGATACAAACGAACATTTGGCCATGTGACACCAGTAAACATTAAATTTTCCAAGGCCATGACCAAAAAAAAAAAATTATTTTTTTTTATTTTTTTTTTTGAACCTCCATCTAGTATAATGTTTTTTAAGATATATGCTCGAGCTATAATCAAGAGAACCCATGGGAATATTTTTAAATTATTTTTTTAAAATCACGTTCCAGGATCCGGTCGGCCATTGCTCGAGCATGACTCGTCCGTCGCTCCATCCTGCTCGGCCATGACTCGGCCGAGGCGTCAAATTTTTTTTTTTTTTTTTTTTTTTAATTTTTTTGAATCTCCATCAAGTATAATGTTTTCTAAGAGATCTGGAGTTGGTCTTGTGAAGAGAACCCATAGGATTATTTTTAAATTAATTTTACAAGCTCCAAAACATGTTCCAGTCGTCCGGTCGGCCATTGCTCGAGCATGACTGGGCCGTCGCTCCATCCTGCCTCGGCCATTGCTCGAGCATGACTCGGCCGAGGCGTGAAAAAAAAAAAAGTTTTTTTTTTTTTTTTTTTGAGAATCTCAAACAAGTATAATGTTTTCTAAGACATATGGAGTTGGTTTTGTGAAGAGAACCCATGGGATTATTTTTAAATTAATTTTACAAGCTCCAAAACATGTTCCAGTCGTCCGGTCGGCCATTGCTCGAGCATGACTGGGCCGTCGCTCCATCCTGCCTCGGCCATTGCTCGAGCATGACTCGGCCGAGGCGTCAAAAAAAAAAAAAAATTTTTTTTTTTTTTTTTGAATCTCCATCAAGTCTAATGTTTTCTAAGATATATGGAGTTGGTTTTGTGAATAAAACCCAATACTCGGCCGTGCCCAAGCCTTGAAACCAAGAACCAACCGTGGTAAAGCCCGTGCCATGGCATTGCAACTAAGAACCAACCGTTGAAGCGACCGTACCTCACCCATGCCAAGACCATGCCTAGACCGTGCAACGTCCAAACCAACCATGCCCGCGCCCGTGCCACGCCCACGCCTTAAAGCCTTAAATGGCTTAAAGGGCTTTAAGGGCATCTACGGCTTCTACGCCTCTACGCCCTACGCCCGGCCACGGCCACGCCCGCGCCCGCGCCCGCGCCCGCGCCCCGCGCCCCGCGCCCCGTGCCCCTACCCCGTGCCACGGCCATTCCCTCGCCCGTGCCACGGCCACGCCGACACGCACGCTCATGTGGGTCAACTCTCGGTCAATTCTCGGTCAATTCTCGGTCAACT
>NW_028297224.1:25000-27500 GCF_054948205.1 Urtica dioica subsp. dioica | reverse complement strand
TCGAGCATTTCTCTCCCGTCCCTCAAGCTGTGACTCGGCCATTGATCGAGCGTGCCTCGAGAATTTCTCGGCCGTCTCTCGAGAATTTCTCGGCCGTCTCTCGAGCATTTCTCGGCCATCGCTCGAGCGTGCCTCGAGCATTTCTCGCCCGTCGCCTCGGCCATTGCTCGAGCGCGCCCCAGCATTTCTCGGTCGGCCATCTCTCGGCCATCGCTCGACCGTGCCTCGAGCATTTCCCTCCCGTCGCTCGAGCATGACTCGGTCATCGCTCGATCATGCCAACGATCGAGCGTGCATCGGCCATCGCTCGAGCATGCCTCGGCCAGCGATGGAGCATGCCTCGGCCATCCTCTAGCATGCTCGAGCATTCCTCCCGTCGCTCGAGCATTCCTCGGCCATGCTCGAGCATTTCTTTCCCGTCGCTCGAGCATGCCTCGGCCAGCGATGGAGCATGCCTCGGCCATCCTCTATCATGCTCGAGCATTCCTCCCGTCGCTCGAGCATTCCTCGGCCATGCTCGAGCATGCTCGAGCATTTCTCTCCCGTCGCTCGAGCATGCCTCGGCCATGCTCGATGCTCGAGCATTTCTCTCCCGTCGCTCGAGCATGCCTCGGCCGTGCTCGAGCATGCTCGAGCATTTCTCTCCCGTCGCTCGAGCATGCCTCGGCCATGCTCGATGCTCGAGCATTTCTCTCCCGTCGCTCGAGCATGCCTCGGCCGTGCTCGATCATGCTCGAGCATTTCTCTCCCGTCGCTCGAGCATGCATCGGCGGCTCTAACGTTTTCTCACGAGCCTTCAACCCATTATTTTACCTCACTAGACTTGCCTCCGCCTTGGTTCTTAACCTTTTAGGGAGAACATTCATATTCCAACAAATTTTCATCCACGGAAAATTTTTGGTCGCCGGAAAATTTTCCGGCGGGCGGTCGCCGGAGCTCCGCCGCCGGCGGGGGGTCACCGGCGGTCGGTCGCGACTTGTCGGGTCAGCCCGGTCATAATCCGTCTTTGGGTCCGTAGCAAATTATGCTCTTATCATGCGAGTCAACTCTTGGTCAACATTTTCAAGCTCAAGGAACCACCCCCCCCTAAAGATACAAACGAACATTTGGCCATGTGACACCAGTAAACATTAAATTTTCCAAGGCCATGACCAAAAAAAAAAAATTATTTTTTTTTATTTTTTTTTTTGAACCTCCATCTAGTATAATGTTTTTTAAGATATATGCTCGAGCTATAATCAAGAGAACCCATGGGAATATTTTTAAATTATTTTTTTAAAATCACGTTCCAGGATCCGGTCGGCCATTGCTCGAGCATGACTCGTCCGTCGCTCCATCCTGCTCGGCCATGACTCGGCCGAGGCGTCAAATTTTTTTTTTTTTTTTTTTTTTTAATTTTTTTGAATCTCCATCAAGTATAATGTTTTCTAAGAGATCTGGAGTTGGTCTTGTGAAGAGAACCCATAGGATTATTTTTAAATTAATTTTACAAGCTCCAAAACATGTTCCAGTCGTCCGGTCGGCCATTGCTCGAGCATGACTGGGCCGTCGCTCCATCCTGCCTCGGCCATTGCTCGAGCATGACTCGGCCGAGGCGTGAAAAAAAAAAAAGTTTTTTTTTTTTTTTTTTTGAGAATCTCAAACAAGTATAATGTTTTCTAAGACATATGGAGTTGGTTTTGTGAAGAGAACCCATGGGATTATTTTTAAATTAATTTTACAAGCTCCAAAACATGTTCCAGTCGTCCGGTCGGCCATTGCTCGAGCATGACTGGGCCGTCGCTCCATCCTGCCTCGGCCATTGCTTGAGCATGACTCGGCCGAGGCGTCAAAAAAAAAAAAAAATTTTTTTTTTTTTTTTTTGAATCTCCATCAAGTCTAATGTTTTCTAAGATATATGGAGTTGGTTTTGTGAATAAAACCCAATACTCGGCCGTGCCCAAGCCTTGAAACCAAGAACCAACCGTGGTAAAGCCCGTGCCATGGCATTGCAACTAAGAACCAACCGTTGAAGCGACCGTACCTCACCCATGCCAAGACCATGCCTAGACCGTGCAACGTCCAAACCAACCATGCCCGCGCCCGTGCCACGCCCACGCCTTAAAGCCTTAAATGGCTTAAAGGGCTTTAAGGGCATCTACGGCTTCTACGCCTCTACGCCCTACGCCCGGCCACGGCCACGCCCGCGCCCGCGCCCGCGCCCGCGCCCCGCGCCCCGCGCCCGTGCCCCTACCCCGTGCCACGGCCATTCCCTCGCCCGTGCCACGGCCACGCCGACACGCACGCTCATGTGGGTCAACTCTCGGTCAATTCTCGGTCAATTCTCGGTCAACTGGAGGAACCCCTTCCCAGGAGGTCACCCATTTCTGAGCTACCCCCGCGCGAGCACGCTTAACTTTGGAGTTCTTATAAAAAGGCTACCAAAAATCCTATTTATTTAATTGATATATATGGGGATATTAATTGTTTTATCCCTTATCTTAGCCCAAATACTTGGCAA
>NW_028297223.1:0-24739 GCF_054948205.1 Urtica dioica subsp. dioica | reverse complement strand
AGTATATGCTACACTCTTGTGCTAGCTGCTTGTAATTTTAAGTTGTTTTCGGTTTGTGTCGTAGAAGGCTGTCGATCCTAGATTGTATATCCTTTTACATGTTGTCACCTAAAGAAAGAGTAATGAGTCTCCTTTAATCTTCTTTCTCAATCGACTTTTTTTGTTTACCATTTATATTATACACATCGTACAAATGCTAGCATATAATGCAACAATTTTCTTTAAATATACGCAGCTCATGACCGCATGACAACTCAGATATTATCACATTTTACATAGCTAGAAAATAATATTGGAACAAATGTGTGGGATGATATTAATAAAAGGTTCGCTAAAAAGATGGTCATACTTTCAACGAATTATAAAATTAACTAAAAACTTTAAAACTACAAGACTAGTCCAATCCAGACTAAACTGTGCTTCCAAATTTTGAAATCGGACCTGATCGTTTTTAGATCGGTCTATAAAATTGGACTAAACTGGTTAAGACAATAAAATTGTTTACCGACAAGCAGTTTACCAAATCCGTGGTCTGTGTTCATCATTATCAAATACATTACAAATACTTCATAGTTTTAGATCTAGACCCATTAAAGAGAAATACCATTGGAAAGCTTTGGGATTGAAGAAGAACAAGAAGAAGGAGTAAGTGATAGCCCTCCCCATCCTACTCATCAACCTCACTCTCTTTGTTATCTATTTTCATCTACTTTTTCCTTATATCTTTTTGTAAAACTCATTTTCCTTGATTTCTAAGTTTTCATGTTTGTTCTTAGTTTTATTGAGATTTGGATCTTCGATTTGAGTTTATTTCATTCTTGATCTATGTTTTATCTTGTTTTTATATTCATTTTAGTATATTGTGTGAATTGAATATTGATTTTAGATATTGAATACAATTAACTTTAATTTTGCATTTGATTTCCAAGTCTTTCTACTTTCTAGTTCTCTTGCTTTTATGTATTGTCATTTTGCTTTGCTTGATTTCAGTCATGCGTAGCTAGATCTTTAGAGGGACATGATGTAGTTGGTGATTTGATGATGTTTGGTTCATAGCCTTAGTAATAGAGTTGAATTTCATGAAGGGAAAAAAATCAATGGGAATGTTGGTTTGTGTCATATCTAATTAGAATAGCAAACGAATTAATGAATCTCTAGGCAAGTTTTGAAATCGAGAGGTAATAAACATGCGAGTTGTACCCTTCCCGTCACAAATCTACATATATCTATATAAAGACTATGGGATCGGTGTAGTCGTTTAAATTTCGGGTGCATTGCAGTTGTTTGTTAGGATCCAAGGCGAGAGGTATGAGCTCCGTAACCAACTTGGTCCCTAAAAACTCGAGAGAGATTAATAGATACTTCCGAGGGGTGAGACTTTCGTTCTAACCCGATCTACATGGGAGACCAATAGCCAACCACGTCATTGAACCAATGAAGTCATGTCCTTTGCTTTTTATCATAATTGTTTACATAATTTATTAGTTACTTGTTTGATAAACATTCTCACAACACAAAAACAAGACCCCCTTTCTTTATTGCTTTTTTATATTAAAAAGGAAAGATACTCGTTGATTCTAGATATATAAACTCTCTTGTCCTCGTGGGATCAATAATCTGTACTTTTGCACATATATTATTTGACGACACTCGTGCACTTGCGATGTGCGTGTAGAGAGAAATCTCCACACCAGGGACTGAGAGGGGCGGGACCGAGAGAGAGGCATAGACGAGTGGCGGTCACACCGGTGAAGACGACGGTGGGAAGCAAGACCTGACAATAGTGAAAGTTGATTTAAAACAAGTAAATTTTAAAAATTTGTGAAAATTAAAAACTAATTTGTTAACTAATTCAACAAAGAGGAAAAGAAGAGTAAAACACATACCCGAGAAAGAGAGAGAGCGGAGTGACGACAATACCTGGAGAGGGAGGTTTAACATCAACCAAGCTTAGAGAGATAGATAGAGAGAGAGGGAGAAAGAACAAGAGAGTGAGGGAGTGAGAGAGAGTGAAACAGAAAGAATGAGAGAGAGCAACTCACCAAAATTTCGGGGGAGTGGCAGAACGGCTAAGGATTTATGGGAATCGCACGCGAGAGTGAGAGAGTGAGAGAGAAAATGTGAAATATAGGGCATGAGAGATTGATTCACCTCAACGAGTAGTAGAGCACTATGGTGGTTTCGACGAATCAAGGGATGTAGAAGTCAATCGGAGAAAATGGGAATCTGTTTCGCACGGTGCAAATTTTTTTTGGGGATTTTATAATTTATAAACTATATTCAAACCTAGAAAATGGAAGAAGTCGAGTCTATTTGTTTTAATTTTACAGAAGCGACTAGTTGCGTCTGATTCTTGTATATATTTTTTCGATGATAAAATAAGAGGCGAATTTCACTCTTCGATTTTGGAAAATTACACATAGACAGTACTATTTAATATGGACACGCGTGGTCAAAATTTTGGAGAAATTCGGATTTGGACGCGAATTCTCGCATCTGAAGAGTATATTGGCGCATCCATATCGATGAGCCTAGTCGCGTCTTATTTTTTGGGTGTCTAAAAGCAAAGTTTGTAGTAGTATTTAATCTCAAAGTTTCTTTACCAGTCTCATGCATTTCGTACTTTATTCTCAAAAGCTATTTCTCGTTCTTGACTTCCTTCTCCTTCTTATATACTATCAACACATCATCAGCGTATACCATCAATACTATCCTAGAACCATTTAAACTACTTGACGTCCACCTAACTATCAAAGTTGTTTAGCGAAAATCCATTCCGTGCCTTGAATTTATCAATTCTCAATTATCATTGTATAAGAGATTGCTTCAATTTGTAGAGAGATTTTCTTAGAAGACAAAATTTGAATTCATCTACAACCTTGGAAATTTGTTTTGTGAGATATTAGGATTCTCTCCTCAAGATTTCAGACAAAGAATTGACATAATTAAAAGAATGAGATGAGATATTTTTTTACCCAAGTTTGAATATGTTTTTCTCTTTTCTCTTTTCTATCTTAATATATATAACTTTCTCTCTAGGGGGTTGAATATGTTTTTCTGTCTTTCTTTTTTACAAACTCAATTTTTTGGTTTTCCATTATTCTCACCTTGTACACATAAACAAAAGTGTTTTGTTTTATATTACACACGTATAAAAGAAAAAGAAGTAAACATAAATGCATTTGGTTTTTATTCGTATGCTGGTTTCGAAAAAAAAAAAAGCTTTGAAAAATAACTGACCACCGAAATAAAGGATAATGTTTTCGTTATTTTACGCATGAGTTAGTTGAAGTTTTTGTTTGTGGATGCATGTTACTAAGCGTGAGATCTATACGTGAAGTTTGTGGTGGCAAGTGAAGTTGGAACGATATGACTTAGTAATGAGGACTCACCCTTATATGCTTCATTCATTCAAAAGTTAATAACTTCCAACCACCGAACTGACGATACTGTTTTTATTATTTTGAATTTGTTTCTACAGTGGAAACAAATTTTTTTATATTTATTTGTAATAATAGAGTAATATCATTTATGTCATTTGTTTCAAAGTATTACCTATAGCTAGCTAGTGAATAATACATTATTGAGCTTATAGGGAAAAATATATAAGCGCACTTCTCCTCTGAGAAAATTATGCATACACACAATAGTCGGTAATAAAGATGTTAAACATCAAACTAGAAGGTCATACTTTCAACGAATTATAAAATTAACTAAAAACTTTAAAACTACACGACTAGTCCAATCCAGTCTAAATTGTGCTCCCAAATTTTGAAATTGGACCGGATCGTTTTTAGATCGGTCTATAAAATTGGACTGAACTGGTTAAGACAATAAAATTGTTTACCGACAAGCACTTTACCAAATCCGTGGTCTAAGTTCATCATTATCACATACATTACAAATACATCATAGTTTTAGATCAAGCTACCCATTAAAAAGAAAAACCATTGGAAAGCTTTGGGAGAAGAAGAACAAGAAGGAGTAAGTGATAGCCCTCCCCATCCTACTCATCAACCTCACTCTCTTTGTTATCTATTTTTATCTACTTTTTCCTTATATCTTTTTGTTAAACTCATTTTCCTTGATTTCTAAGTTTCATGTTTGTTCTTAGTTTTATTGAGATTTGGATCTTCGATTTGAGTTTATTTCATTGTTGATCTATGTTTTATCTGGTTTTTATATTCGTTTTAGTAATTGTGTGAATTGAATATTGATTTTAGATATTGAATACAATTAACTTTAATCTTGCATTTGATTTCCAAGTCTTTCTACTTTCTAGTTCTCTATGTTCACGTTCTCTCTCTCTCTCGTCACAGTTTTTAGCCATGGACAAAGGTTAATAACATAAAAAAATGCAGTTAATAATCGTTAATAACCGTTAATAGGTTTCTGCTTCAACTAATAGTCGGTAATAATTATTAATAGGTTTCAGGTTGAAACCTATTAACACTTATTACCGACTATTAACTGCGATGCTGTTTTTTTCAACTTTCGTTATGGCTAAAAATGTAACTAAGAGAGAGAGAGAGAGAGAGAGAGAGAGAGAGAGAGAGAGAGAGAGAGAGAGAGAGAGAGAGAGAGAGTATTTAGGTATATATACATTATTTTCATTTAATTTATTTTTGGCAAAGAATTAAAGGAAAAATAAGGGTAATTATTGTTGGTTCCAAACTAAAGGATCTTTGCCAAAGTTTCAAAGTATGCAAACAAAGAGATAAAAATAATTGGAGACAATATCTCTTAGATTGAGGAAGTGTGATGAGAAGTAGAATTTGTATTGATGGAGTTGAAAAAGAAACTACAAGGTGATGGCCTTTATATAGAGGACACCAAAAATCAAAATACCAAATTTACCCTAAAAGCCTTGATGATCAAGTAAACTTGCTAACCAAGTAAACTTGCTAACCAAGTAAACTTGCCAACCAAGTAAACTTGCCAACCAAGTTTTGCTTCGAGCCTATCAAGGCTTATGTTCACATTCTCCCCCGTAAGCTTGATTTGGCTCAAAGTTCTTCACGCCGAGCAGTTCTCGCATCTCCGCGAATTTGACTCTTGCTAGGGCCTTGGTGAGTATGTCTGCACGTTGCTCTCTGGTGTTGACAAACTCCACGATGATCTCACGCTTCTCCACGCACTCTCCAATGAAATGAAATTGAGTGTCGATGTGCTTGCTGCGTCCATGAAACACCGGGTTTTTCATCAGTGCGATCGCGGACTTGTTGTCCACGTAAAGAGTAACTGGCTTCTGCTGGGCTCCAGTCACTTCGCTGAATAAGTTTCTGAGCCACAACGCTTGACACGTTGCTGCGGTCGTTGCCATAAACTCCGCTTCGCAAGACGATAGGGCCACAGTTCTCTGTTTCTGAGACTGCCAGGTGATAAGATTACCGTTGAGATAAAATGCCATACCTCCGGTACTTTTTCTATCATCGACATCACCGGCTAGATCACTGTCGGTAAAACCGACTAGTTCTTCAGCTCCACTTCCTTTTCCGTACTGGATCCCGTAGCTCGTCGTTCCTTTCACGTAACGAAGGATGTGCTTCACAGCCTGCTGGTGTAGACTAGTAGGCTTCTCCATGTGACGACTCAGCATGCCAACTGCATATGAGATGTCAGGTCGGGTGTGGGTTAAGTACCTGAGGCACCCGATGACACGCATGTAGTCTGTAGGATCCACTGGAGTTCCTTCTGCATCTTTCCCAAGCTTCAACTTTGGTTCCATCGGATACTTGCTCGGGTTGCAGTCCGCCATTTTGAACTGCTTTAGAATTTTCTTTGCATAGGCCGTCTGCCTTAGCGTGATGCATTCCTTCTTCTGATCGACCTCGATTCCGAGGTAGTATGAGAGTAGTCCGAGGTCACTCATCTCGAACTCCTTCATCATTTGCTCCTTGAATCCATATATGCCATCTTCGCTGGATCCGGTCACGATCAGGTCGTCGACATACACACCGACGATGAGGGCCTCTTCTCCTGAGCTCCTCGTGTAGACTGCTTGCTCCTGGGAGCACTTCTTGAAACCGAGACTCTTCATACATCTGTCGAGTCGAGTGTTCCATGCACGTGGTGCTTGTCGCAAGCCATAAAGAGCTTTTGACAACTTGTACACCTTGTGCTCTGCGGTCTTGTCGATGAAGCCTTCCGGTTGAGCGACGTAGACTTCTTCTTGCAGTTCACCATTCAGGAACGCCGATTTGACGTCCAGGTGATGGATTTTACAGCCTCGATGAGCTGCGAGGGCTAGGATGAGCCTGACCGTGTCGAGTCTAGCTACTGGAGCAAAAACTTCGTCGAAGTCTACTCCATGCTTCTGCACGTAGCCCTTTGCAACTAATCTGGCCTTGTGCTTGAGAACCTTGCCTTCTGAGTCCTTCTTGAGCTTGTAGACCCACTTCAGACCAATGGACTTGTGACCTTTTGGAAGATCAACTAGTTCCCATGTCTGATTCTTCTCAATGGACTCCAACTCTCGCTTCATTGCTTCTTGCCATTCCTTCTCGGTGGCTGCCTCGCGGTAGTTGGTTGGTTCCTCAGCGCTCACCAGCAAGAGCTCTTCTGGGCCCAAATCGAGCTCTCGCGCTTCTTCGTATACGTCATACAGGGTACGGAACCCTCTTGGTCCGTCTTTGATCGACGAGTCTCCCGAGCTGGTTCCTTCTGAACTAGCTGTCATTGGGATCGGGGTGATCATGCCTGATCCCAGGTTGGGCGAGCCTGGTGGTGAGCTGGTTCCAGACGAACTAGTTTCCGTCGAGCTGGGCATTGCTAGCCCCTGGAAGGGACTCTCTCCCTCTTCTTGCTCGAACGCCTCTTCGTCTTTGAGGATGAACTCCACCGAGTTCGGGCTCTCCATTCTCGTCGCGCCAGTCCCACTTCTTCTCCTCTTCGAACACGGCGTCTCTGCTCACATGCACTTTGCCGCGTCGGAGGTCATAAAACCTGTGTGCCTTGCTCCCTTCTTCGGCGCCAAGGTACACCATCGGCTGACTCCGATCATCGAGCTTCTTAAGGTATGGTCCCACAGTCTTCACATGTGCGGTGCACCCAAATACATTCAAATGCTCCAGATGAGGTTTCTTCCCTTTCCAAGCTTGGTAAGGGGTGTGCTCGCCTAGCGCCTTCATCGGCAAGCGGTTAAGCAAGTAAACCGCGTGACGTACTGCTTCTCCCCAGAAGCTCGCTGGGACTTGCATGCTTTTCAGCAAACTCCTTGATGTGTCCATGACGGTCCGATTCCGTCTTTCCACCACGCCATTCTGCTGAGGCATGTATGGTGCGGTGAGGTGTCGCTCAACACCTTCTTCTCCGCAGTACTCCACAAAATTCTGAGATGTGAACTCGCCTCCTCGATCTGTTCGTAGGGTCTTCAGTCTATGTTCTGACTGGTTCTCCACGAGCTTCTTGAACTTCTTGAAGACTTCAAAGGCTCCTGCCTTCTCTTTGAGCGTGTACACCCACATCCAACGGCTGTAATCGTCAGCAAGCAAAAAGAAGTACTTGTTGCCGGCTAAGGTTGCTGGGGTGATTGGACCACACAGGTCAGCGTGCACCAGTTGGAGGGGTCCTTGTGCTCGGAACTTGGCCTTGATCGGAAATGGCACTCTTGCCTGTTTCGCGACTATACAGCATTCACATATCTGGTCGGGGTGTTCAATCTTGGGTACCCCAAAGGCCATCTCCTTGTCGCCTATCATCTTGAGCGCGTAGAAGTTTACATGCCCAAGCCTCGCATGCCATAGCCACGCTGGGTCTGCGATCGACGCCATCAAGCAAATCGGCTGATCTACCACCAGATTGATCTTGTACAACCAACTCGGTGATCTCTTCACCTTCATCAATAGCGCGCCGTCGCTGTTCCACATCTTTAGGAACTCTCCGGATAGGATCACTGTGTGACCAATTTCCATCATCTGTCCTAAGCTGATGATGTTACTCTTCAGCTTCGGTATGTAGTAGACTTCAGTCAACAGGCGCTGGTCCCCATTCTTGCACTTGAACAGGATGGACCCTCTTCCCTTGATGTCGACGATGGAACCATCGCCGAACTTCACGTTTCCTGTGATCCTCTCGTCGAGCTCTTCAAGCTTTGCTCGATGACCCGTCATGTGGTTACTGGCTCCGTTGTCTAAATACCAAATGTCGGTATAGACCTTCTCTTCGCCATCTGCGAGTAGGTTGGCGACAACCTTGTCTTCATTGAGCATCACCTTTCTGGTTTGCTCATCGTTCTTCATGGTAGAGCTGGGCTTCTCTGCCATCATCAACTCGTCCACTCGGCTCAGTACTTGGTCGTCAGGTACCTCCTCGCTGGATACCTGGTCGTCAAGTACTACGTCGACGTGCTCCTGCTCGACGTGTGTCTCGTCGACCACATCCTGGTCGTCGTGCTCGTCGCTACTTAAATCCGCCATCTCCTTGGCGAACATAAGTGCGTGCTCCTCGTCATCGAATCTCACCAGATTCGCTTCTTCGTCGCGTTTCTTAGTATGACACTCATTTGCGTAGTGACCATACTTCTGACAATTAAAGCACTTCACTGTGCTCTTGTCCTTGCGGGTGGCGCCGTCTTGGCGAGGAGTGCCACTGCCTTGACCACGCTGGTCGCGACCACGTCCTCGACCTCGGCCTCTGCCACGTCCACGGCTTTCGCTGCCGTATCCGTTGCGACTCGACGAGCTTGAAGAAGAGCCTTCTCGCTGGTTCCACTTCTGTTTAGCCTTCCATTCTTCATGCGTGAGCATGAGGTGTTTCTCATCTTCTCTGTCGCCATAGCCCCGAAGCCTCTCCTCATGGACTTTTAGACGACCGACAACCTCCTCGACTGACATAGTCTTGAGGTCGCCGAACTGCTCGATCGACGTCACGATCTGCATGTATCTGTGAGTTACAGATCTCAAGAATTTCTTGACCACGGTGGTCTCGTCCACCTGTTCGCCTAGTGAGCGGATACCCGTTGCAAGAGATGAAAGCTTCATAGCGAACTCGTCCACGGATTCACCGTATCTCATACGGAGAACCTCGAACTCGCTCTTCAAGGTTTGAACCTTGGCTTCTCTGACGCGTTCTGCGCCCATGTGCATCGTCCGCAACGTCTCCCACGCTTTCTTTGCGGAATCCTTCTCGGCGATCATGAGAAGGACATCTTCCGGAACTCCTTGATAGATGGCGGCGAGAGCCATCCTATCCTTGCGCACTTCGACATCTCCATCTTCTACGGCCTCCCAGACTCCTTGCGCCTGCAGGTTTACTCGCATCTTCAGCGCCCACACCGCGTAGTTGCTCTTCGTGAGCATCGGGTACTGCAGCGTCACGTTTCCTTCCTTTACAATCTTCATTGCCGTTGTCTCTTCTCCAGTTGATTTACTAGGTGACTCCATGTACTTCGGCTTCGAGAAAGCTCACACAGTAAAATATCAAGAAATCGTTTCTGATGTGGAAGATCAGTCAGAACCGCAACCATAGAGCATACTAAGAATTTCAAGAGACCTCGCTCTGATACCAAATGTTGGTTCCAAACTAAAGGATCTTTGCCAAAGTTTCAAAGTATGCAAACAAAGAGATAAAAATAATTGGAGACAATATCTCTTAGATTGAGGAAGTGTGATGAGAAGTAGAATTTGTATTGATGGAGTTGAAAAAGAAACTACAAGGTGATGGCCTTTATATAGAGGACACCAAAAATCAAAATACCAAATTTACCCTAAAAGCCTTGATGATCAAGTAAACTTGCTAACCAAGTAAACTTGCCAACCAAGTAAACTTGCCAACCAAGTTTTGCTTTGAGCCTATCAAGGCTTATGTTCACAATTATGTCTTATTACATCAAATATTGGCTAATTATCAAATATTACTAAAACGTTGGCTATTTCATAAATCTATGTTTTAAAAAAGTTAGTAAGCTTGAGCGCCCATTAGTAAATTAAAAAACATTACATAATAATAGAGTACATTGATAATATTCTATATTTTTCGTATATTTAAAATACTCTTAGATCTACTACAAAATGTAAATTCTAAATATTCGAATCAATGTTGAGAATGAATGTAAAATATATTAAGTAGTTATAATAAATTAAGTTATAATAGTAGTAACCTAATAGAAATTAAGTTATAATAAATTTGATAATCAAGCTAATGATAAAACAATACAAAACTATAACATACTACTTAATCTATATTAAAACTTTATTTTAGAAATTATATTAAATCTAATTTATCTTATGCTTAGCGGAAGTCTTTCTTACGTAGTTGCAACCATAACCCGACCATCTTGCTATCGATGCCGCTGGTTCATACTCATCACTTAGCAATAAGTTGTTTGCCTACAGCACATACGTAAAATTTTCGTGGAAATGAGCTATCGCTCAGCGAGAACAATAAAAAACTCACAAAACAAGATGAGTAATACAATGCATGAATCGGTTATTAGTATTTTCATTCTAAAGGCGAAATGGTCTTTCTTAACATAAATCTTATCTTATTTTATTCGGGGTTCCCCTAGAGTAGTTGTACCAATTTAAGTGTGCACTTTGGAAACAAAGATATGGGGTTGCAAGGTCACATACTTTGCTCCATGTTATAAACTTATAATATACGAGAAATTTCCCCATTTGGGCCCGTAAGTCGACTCAAGAAATTCTCCTTGCAGACCTCCACAACTCGAGGCAGTACGACTCTCTTACTTATTTTTTCACTTTATTATTTAGGTGACATGCAAATATGACATGTAATATAGATAACCATCATACATAACATCAGACGTGACATGATTATAATTTAAAAAAATATCATGACATAGCTTACCAATGCAATGAAACATAACATAGCTCAATAGAAAACGTTAACTAACATCTCATACATGCATAAATTTACTTAGAATAAAGACATGTGCAAACATTAACATACATAATGTCATATAAATTTTAAAACATGTCATTGATACTCCATCATCATCATTTATCATATCATAAGCTAAAATTCATAAACGTAAACATATAATCATCGCATAATATATAACAATGCATAAATCATATCATCGTACTAAAGCATATCATTTCATGTATCACGTGGCTTATAATTATAAACAAAACCACATAATACTATCAAACAAACCACGTCAAGAATCGCAAAAACTCATCATAATTTTATTTAAAATTAATATGTGCTCTAGTGAGATTATTCTCACATGGAGTGGAAATTACAATCTATGATTGCGAAGATTCAAACACTCGAGACGATTCAAAACCTAATCGGAAGAGAATTAATAATTGAGATATTAGTCCATAGATAAAATTTCTATCCTGGACAATACTAGGCTACTTGAAAATTTTCAGAATCCAGCGCTAAGTGAGAATTACTAAAATACCCTTAGTAATGGAAATCTCGAAAAAAAAATAAAACTGTTGAGATAAATTCTGATAAAATTCCAGAAAATATAAAATAATAATTTGAACGTTTTCTTCTGAAGCGGAAAGACCAAAATCGGTTTTAAAAAAATTAAAAATGGTTTAAAATGCATGATGAGCAAAAGACTAGTTTTATAGAAACTGGACAGATCTGCACATGTGTTGGAAAAACACTCAAACATGTAATTTCTTACATCTAAGTCACCACATTTTTATCATATGACAATAACATATGAATTAATAGTGTATAAAATTTTCAGTTGAAAATACGATTTTTAGCTATTTTAAAAAAATCAATCACTACGCTGTTTCAAAAGAAGATACTATGTTTGCGCACTGATCGTAAAATATTTTTAAATACATACCAAATTTTTTTTAAATATTCGTGTATAAAATATGAGATCAAAATAATTTCGGTAGCTATATAAAACAAGACGCTTCTTAAAATATATGAAACTCTTTCAAATAAAAAAATATTTTTACCAATAAAACTCGTAAGAAAAAAAATACATATTAACAAATATAATCCTAAGAGAATAAAAACAATGAGTTTTGGAATAAAATACCTCTTATCTGATCGTAGAAGAAACTCCCTAAACTTTGCTAGAACACCAAAATGAGAAAACTCCACTTGATAATTCGGATTTGCGTTCTCACTCTTTTCTTTATTTTTCCGAGGGATGGAATTGATAGTGTTAAGAAAAAAAAATGTTTTGATCGTGTAAGTGAAGGAGAAGGGAAAAAAGACTATAGGTAAAAAAAAATGGTAACCGCTAAAGAAAATCATATCAAAGTACATAATGTCCAATTAATATACTTAAAGTCTCTCTCTTAAATATAGCATACGGTGAATAATGAAAAAAAGTCGACGTATGAAAAGAAGGAAAGACTTATTACTAGCATCCACATCATTAATTATGATTATCTCTTATATACATAATACATATATATATATATAATACATATATATATATATATATATATATATATATATATATATATATATATATATAAGTAAGTTCACAGCGGTGCCCATACTGATAAAAAAAATTGATTCTTTCCTATTATATGTAAATGTGTATATATATATATATATATATATATATATATATTCATATTCATTGCACTTTATTTTTTTTGTCAGTATACGTAATAACAAAGTAATTGTTTACATATATATATATATAATGTATATATGTATATATTTGACTTACCAAACATAAATAACAAATTTCACACCGATAAAAAGTTAATTAAAATGAATTCTCAACTAATACATAATGTATATACATACATAACACATCAATATCCAAATTTTATATTTTGTGTCTTGAAAAAGAAACGAAATTACCTTTCCAAGTAATTTATCTACAGGAAAAATTCATAACAAATAAATTAATTTGTAATTTAACATCACAAATTTCAAATTTCTTGATGGCTAAGTTTGGGGTTTCACAGTCATACTTTCAAAGAATTATAAAATTAACTAAAAACTTTAATACTACAATACTAGTCCAATCCAGTCTAAACTATGCTTTCAAATTTTTAAATTGGACCGGATCGTTTTTAGATCGGTCTATAAAATTGGACTGGACTGGTTAAGACAATAAAATTGTTTATCGACAAGCAGTTTACTAAGTTCGTGGTCTAAGTTCATCATTATCACATACATTACACATTACTCCATAGTTTTAGATCTAGACTCATTAAAGAGAAAAACCATTGGAAAGCTCTGGGATTGAAGAAGAAGAAGAAGAACAAGAAGAAGGAGTAAGTGACAGCCCTCCCCATCCTTGTGACGACCCGGCTTTCCGGACCGTCATACTAAGCTTAATTCTTTTACTTAGAAAAAAAAAGTGGATAATTTTTTTTTTAAACATCATTTCATTTATTTATAAACTTTAGACTTTAAAATAAAAACAACCTTGAAAATAACCGACATTTGAAATCTTACAAAAACATTATTTGAATATAAGAGAAGCCATAAAAATTAGATGGTTGGAATATTCAACGGAAATAAAGCCATAAAAATTCAACTTCAGTTTTGCAAAACTAATTAAACTTGGAAAATATCTTAAGCATAAAAATCTCAAACCGAGTGTTTAGAAAATTGCGTAGCGGAAGTCTTTTTTAAAAAAACGAGCGGAACCACAACCCAACCCCTTAGCCATCGAACGCCGCTGATCCACCCTCCTCACTTGTTCATTCGTTGCTTACCTACAACACGGACGGAAAAACATAGAATGAGCTAACCCTCAGCGAGAATAACTATAACTCACAAAAAGATGAGTAATGCAATGCATGAACCGGTTATTAGTGTTTTAAATTCTAACGGTGTCATGGTCTTTCTTATCATAAATCTTATCATATTTTATTCGGGGTTCCCCTAGAGTAGTCGTACTAATTTCAGTGTACACTTTGGAAACGAACTACGGGGCTGCGACCTCCCATAGTTCGCACCATCTAATAAACATATAACTTATAAGAAGACTCTCTTTTAGAGCCCGTAGTTCGTCTCGAGAGAATTCTTTTAATACCTTTCGTTCGAGGCGGTACGACTCTCTTACTTATCTTTTCACTTGGTTATTTGCGTTGCATACAAAGATGACATAAACATAAATAAAACATGCTAATAATTAGAACATGTTATGCCAAAGTTGTACTAAACTCATACATAAACTCATCATAACAAGACATAACATAATAATCACCACTCACTAAAAAACACATACACGCATATAAGAAATATCACACAATCAATCATAGAACACATATGAACTAATTTAGATCACACACTCATCGTAATGAATTTTAAACTAATCCGTATTGTGAAATCCCGAATATAGCTTATAAAGAAATTTAGAAATTTTGTGATTAGATATGAGTTTTTAGATGAAATTATTCTTATGTGATATGTGAGAAATTTATTTGATTTGAGTGGCTCAAAAATATATGTTTTTATTGTAAGATCTAATTAGTAAAATTGTCTTCCTATTAGTTATTAGTTGAATACATATATATAAGGTTATTGGTATAAACATTTTCTACGGCAAGCGTGACTATTAGTTTTTTTTAGGTAACTATATGTGTATATATACATATAATATATGCTATATATGTATAATGTGTTTTAACTTTTTGGTTAAACATTTGTATACTGTTACGTGAATATGTGTGTGTATATATATATATATATATATATATATATATATATATATATATATATATATATATATAGATACGTGAGTGGTTTTTCAACTTAAAAGTCCATATATATAGATATGTATATTATATATAGATATTATGTTCGTTGGGTATTATTATAATAAAGGATATATATAAATATATATGAGTGTGTTATATATATGGTTATATTTGTTACGTGTTTATAGCCTACTACTGCTGTGCCGATTCTCTTTGAGAAAAATTTTAGGCCTTTCACTTTTTGTTAGCGTTGAAAAAAAAAGAAGAAAATAAGTCGCTAAATTCTTTTTGTAAGTGATATTACCTTTAGGGTTACAAATATCTTCTATAAATATTCTCTCAAGCGTACTTACGTTTTTTTTCTTTCTCTGAAGTTCACATCCCCTCTCCCTAATCCCTAATTTATTTCTCTTCTCCACCATAAAACCCTAGCCACCAAACAAAAAGATCATTCATAATTTTGTTATAGTTTTAAGAGCGTCAAGGTTTTATCTTCCATCACTACTGAGAAAATTAGGTATGTAATTTGTGGTCTTCTCAAATAAATTTCTATATTGTTTGTTTTTTTTTGTGACCTTTTAGAAAAAAAAAAAAAATTCTGGTTCGGATTTTATCAAAACCTAATTTTCATACGCTTACCGTGGTTTCAAAAATCGTGATTTTGCATCAATTCTTTTTGGAAAAGTTAGGTTTAGATGTCTTCTATCTATGTCCTAAATCTAAAAATATTTTTATAAAATATAGAATATTTTCTGATTAAAGTCCGATCAGTACGCGTACAAATTTTACAGTTTTGACAAATTTTCAAAATCAATTTATAGACGCTTACCAATTCAGTTACGTTGATTTATTTTAATGAAATTCTTCTTGTAACGTTTATTTATGTATGTCATCTATTCAAAAAAATTAATTTCATAATTTTTCGGATCACTTTGATCTGTTTTACAAGCGTTACAAATTCATTGCGCAGATCAGAATTTTTCCAAAGTAAATCCTAAAATATTTTAGTATTTCGTTATTTTTGTCTTTTCTCAAATTTAAAAACTAATTCTGACTTTGTCGATTCAGAGTTTTATTTTTAAAATATTATTTTAGATTTTCTAGAATTTTTCCAGAATTTTCCAGAATGTTAGTTTTTTCCCCCGAAACCCTAATAGCCAAGGGTATTTTAGTAATTTCGCGTCTAATCTCGTTTCTGAAAATTTCCAGAACCTAAAATATGTCTTGAATACTTTTCCCAGCTGATCCCAATAGTCTTTTATTCCGATTAGGTTCCAATTCTCTTAGAGCGTACAATTCCTTCGACGATCTACGATCGTAACTCCCGATATCCAGGTGAGAATAATCTCACTACAACACAGATTAGTTCAAAATTAAATATTGTGACAACCCGACTTTTTCGGACCGTCTTACTTATATTACTTTTTAAACTTTGGAAAATTCTTTAGAAAACTTGGAGGAATTTTTTTTTTTTTTAAAACACATCATACAAAGGTGAACCAAAATTTTAAAGATTTTAAAAAGAAACAAAAGCATTAAAGAAACATATAGATTGCATTTCAAAATATCTTGAGAAGTACTTGATGAAAACATAAAATATGAGATACCGATTTTAAACCAAAGATAGTAGCAAAGTAAAACGTAATCCATAAAATAACTTTCAACGAACTAGAAAACCGTAGCTTGTAGCGGAAAACATATTTCTTAATAAAGAAAACAAAACCATCAAATTTATTTCTTAATAACTTATAGCGGAAGACTTATTTCGTGAATGGAAACCATGACCCGCCCTCTCGCTATCGACGCCGCTAGTCCACCCTACTCAGTTCTTTGCGAGTTGTTTACCTACAACACAGACGCATGATTTTTTTCGAAAAGATGAGCTTACGCTCAGCGAGAATAATATAAAGCTCACAAAATAAAGTAATGCAATGCATGAATCGTTTATTAGTATTTTGAAACTACTCGGTAACTTGATCTTTCTTTTCTTGATTCTATCAACTTTTAGTTCGGGGTGCCCCTAGGGTAGTCGTATCAATTTCAGTGCACACTTTAGATATACGAAGTGATGGGGGTTATAAAGTCCCACACTTCGCTCTATCTTTTAAACTTATTAGGGCCTCGGCCCGAGAAATTTCCCCATTAGAGCCTCGGCCCGGGAAACTTCTCCTTAATACCTCTCGAGGCGATACGACTCCCTTGCTTATCTCTATCTTTTCACTTTTAAGATAACATTACATACTGATATGACATGTACATAAAAAATTTCAAACATATGCTCATACAATACATGACTAAAAAAAATATAAACCATGTACATTAAAAAAAAAAAACCTACTTTAATTTAACGCTTTATAGTTGACCAAACATATATCCAACTACTACAAACAATCACGCAATCAAATAAAGAAATACATACTCAAGCATATAAAGCTATAAAAAAAACCATATCATGAATCACAAAACATCATTTAAATTTTGAACTAATCTGTGTTGCAGTGAGATTATTGTCACCTGGATATCGGGAGTTACAATCGTAGATCGTCGAATGAATTGTACGCTCTAAGAGAATTGGAACCTAATCGGAATAAAATAATATTGGGATCAGCTGAGAAAAGTATTCAAGACATATTTTAGGTTCTGGAAATTTTCAGAAACGAGATTAGACGCGAAATTACTAAAATACCATTGGCTATTAGGGTTTCGGGAAAAAAAACTAACATTCTGGAAAATTCTGGAAAAATTCTAGAAAATCTGAAATAATATTTTAAAAATAAAACTCTGAATCGACAAAGTCAGAATTAGTTTTTAAATTTGATAAATGACAAAAATAACGAAATACTAAAATATTAGGATTTACTTTGGAAAAATCCTGATCTGCGCAATAAATTTGTAACGCTTGTAAAACAGATCAAAGTGATCCGAAAATTATGAAATTAATTTTTTTGAATAGATGACATACATAAATAAACGTTACAAGAAGAATTGCATTAAAACAATCAACGTAACTGAATTGGTAAGCGTCTAAAAATTGATTTTGAAAATTTGTCAAAACTGTAAAACTTGTACGCGCACTGATCGGACTTTAATCAGAAAATATTCTGTATTTTATAAAAATATTTTTCGATTAAGGATTTAGATAGAAGACATCTAAACCTAACTTTTCCAAAAAGAATCGATGCAAAATGACGATTTTTGAAACCACGGTAAGCGTATGAAAATTAGGGTTTGATAAAATCCGAACCAGAAACCCTTTGTTAATCTAAAAACTCACAAAAAAATCACAAACAATTATATAGCAATTAATTTGAGAAGACCACGAAATTCATACCTAATTTCCTTAGATGATTGTGAAAAGAATACTCTTTAACGCTCATAAAACTTGAGAACAAAGATGGTAAGATCCATCTATTTGGTGGCTAGGGTTTATTTTTGTGGGAAGAATGATAAAATTATGAATTAAGAGAGAGATCGGTGGTGGAGTGAGAAAGAGCAGAGTCTAAAAAGAATGAAACAAGATGTTTGAAGTTATTTATATAGTAGGGAAATCATAACCCTAAAGGTTACGTTTCTTTAAAGAGGATAGACTTATTTGTTATTTTTTTTTATTGCGGAAGAAAAACAACAGATGTTGTTTTGACCAAATCAAACTTCCTTTTTAAATGGAAACGAATAACCAATATATATATATATATATAGATATTTAAATTCGTAACAAACTACTACGTACTAAATCTTATATGTATAAACATTAATAAAACAACACAGTGCACACAATGCACGTTAATTATGCACATATATATAAATTTACTTATATACATATACATATTCACATTACATACACACATAAACATATACATAATTATTTTGAAACAAAACTTATTAACGTAATATTATTCTTGGGCTATAATATATATATATATATATATATATATATATATATACGATAATATTTTGGATTTTAAAATGCTTAAAAAATATTATAAAAAAAAACTTCCAATACGTTCATAAATATTTTGGGCTTTTACAATCTCTCCTACTTATTAAAATTTTCGTCCCGAAAATTAACAAGAAGGTCGAGAAAGAAAAACATAAACGCTTACTTTGACATACAAAGTATCTAAAATAATAAAAATTAAGAAAGGCTATTGCGATCTCATGTCTTCATCCTTCGCCAAAATAACATCGAAATCTTTCATCGCAATAATGATGAAATCAATTCGTTACTCCTAGGTACTAATTATTAACGGTACTCTTTTTCCGAGGCTGATAATAATAAAACATATCATAATATGTTAAGGCTATGCATAAATTTTTTATAGTTTTCTCTAGACTATAGCCTAATTTGTTTTTTTTTTTCCAACTAAAAAAAAGAGTGAATAGCAACAGAGTCAAACAAAGCAAAGGCGTCAGAACGGACTAAGTAATCTGACCTGCTACTACATTCGAGGTGCTGGCTAGGGTATCGACATTAGTGTAGGCGTATGTGCGACCTTGATGCGGCGGTGGTGTCTGAGTTGCTGGTGGTGCTTCTAGTCGCCCCTGGAAAATCTGTGGCCCTTCAATTTCAGCTTGAATGAAGTTAAGTCGCCCATTCTTATTGTTCTGCTCAAAGTTCTGCTTCGGACAATCTTTAACGAAGTGTCCTGGCTGACCGCACTTGTAACACAATATACTGCCTATCTTACATTCTCCTGGGTGTATCCTCCCACATGTGTTGCACTTCGGAAATGACCTATTTTCCATCTTGACTTTGTAATTTGCATTACCATTATTTTCAGGATGGTTCCTCTTCTTCCCGTTTTCATTCTCGAGATATTGCGCCTTGTCGACTTGGTTGTTGAAGAGACGCTCGTCGAACTTCTTATTGTTGCATATTCCCCTACTTTGAGTCTTCTCTTCCTTCCGTGTCTTGATGTATCGGTCTCGCTCCTCCTTCACTGGAACCAAATGGTATTCAGCACGCATTGCACGTTCGAGACAATCTGCAACAGTGGATGGTGGATGACTTCCACTGTCGATAGCTAGAGCCAGTTCCGGTCGGAACATTCCCATCATCCTTCGAACTCTTTCTGACTCGGTAGGAACCAAGTGAGGGCATAATCTTGCCAGCTGGTTGAACTTTCTCACAGCTTCAGTCACAGTCATCCTGCCTTGCTTTAACTCTGTAAACTCCTTTTGTTGAGTTTTCATCGCGCGCATGTTGAAATACTTACTGTTGAACTCCTCGATGAAGTCGTCCCAAGACATAGCGTGTGTGTCTCTTCTAGCTGCTACTGTCTCCCACCAGTATCGTGCATCCTTCTTGAGAACAAAAGACGCGCATATGACCTTCTCAATTTCCGAGATATTCATGAAGTTGAAGATCTTCTTCATCTCTGACATCCACTCATCGGCCACTAACGGATCAGCCGATCCTTCAAAATCTGGAGCTCTCATCCTCCTGAACATTTCGAAAAGATCATCAGCCACAACAACTTGACCCATCTGAGGTACGCCTTGAGGAGGTGCTGGTGGTGCTTGTTGATCCTCTCTCACATTTCCATTCACTTGGGGGAGGTGGTTCCTCAACTCTTGTATCTCCGCTTCTTGAGCTTCGATACGTTGCAGCAATGCAGTAACGAGCACCGCAAGATCTGGTTGGGCAGCTGGCTGAGGTCCGGGGGCTGGACCGTTGGGATTCTCTACTGCTCCCTGTTGTGTGGGAAACGGAGCGGCATGATGAGCATCTTGCACTGGGACATCAGCGGCAACTCTGCCTCTTCCTCTACCTCGACCTCGTGGCCTTCCTCTATCTCGCCCACGAGCAGCTTGAATGTTTTCCATCTAAGAAAAAAAAATACGACTAAAAAAAAAAATACTAACTTACTTGAGTATGTGGTAGCCGTGTGATCGATTGCGAAGGGGGTCGTAGGTTCGTTGCTCTGATACCAACTGTGACAACCCGACTTTTTCGGACCGTCTTACTTATATTACTTTTTAAACTTTGGAAAATTCTTTAGAAAACTTGGAGGAATTTTTTTTTTTTAAAACACATCATACAAAGGTGAACCAAAATTTTAAAGATTTTAAAAAGAAACAAAAGCATTAAAGAAACATATAGATTGCATTTCAAAATATCTTGAGAAGTACTTGATGAAAACATAAAATATGAGATACCGATTTTAAACCAAAGATAGTAGCAAAGTAAAACGTAATCCATAAAATAACTTTCAACGAACTAGAAAACCGTAGCTTGTAGCGGAAAACATATTTCTTAATAAAGAAAACAAAACCATCAAATTTATTTCTTAATAACTTATAGCGGAAGACTTATTTCGTGAATGGAAACCATGACCCGCCCTCTCGCTATCGACGCCGCTAGTCTACCCTACTCAGTTCTTTGCGAGTTGTTTACCTACAACACAGACGCATAATTTTTTTCGAAAAGATGAGCTTACGCTCAGCGAGAATAATATAAAGCTCACAAAATAAAGTAATGCAATGCATGAATCGTTTATTAGTATTTTGAAACTACTCGGTAACTTGATCTTTCTTTTCTTGATTCTATCAACTTTTAGTTCGGGGTGCCCCTAGGGTAGTCGTATCAATTTCAGTGCACACTTTAGATATACGAAGTGATGGGGGTTATAAAGTCCCACACTTCGCTCTATCTTTTAAACTTATTAGGGCCTCGGCTCGAGAAATTTCCCCATTAGAGCCTCGGCCCGGGAAACTTCTCCTTAATACCTCTCGAGGCGATACGACTCCCTTGCTTATCTCTATCTTTTCACTTTTAAGATAACATTACATACTGATATGACATGTACATAAAAACTTTCAAACATATGCTCATACAATACATGACTAAAAAAAATATAAACCATGTACATTAAAAAAAAAAACCTACTTTAATTTAACGCTTTATAGTTGACCAAACATATATCCAACTACTACAAACAATCACGCAATCAAATAAAGAAATACATAATCAAGCATATAAAGCTATAAAAAAAAACCATATCATGAATCACAAAACATCATTTAAATTTTGAACTAATCTGTGTTGCAGTGAGATTATTCTCACCTGGATATCGGGAGTTACGATCGTAGATCGTCGAATGAATTGTACGCTCTAAGAGAATTGGAACCTAATCGGAATAAAAGAATATTGGGATCTGCTGAGAAAAGTATTCAAGACATATTTTAGGTTCTGGAAATTTTCAGAATCGAGATTAGACGCGAAATTACTAAAATACCATTGGCTATTAGGGTTTCGGGAAAAAAAACTAACATTCTGGAAAATTCTGGAAAAATTCTAGAAAATCTGAAATAATATTTTAAAAATAAAACTCTGAATCGACAAAGTCAGAATTAGTTTTTAAATTTGATAAATGACAAAAATAACGAAATACTAAAATATTAGGATTTACTTTGGAAAAATCCTGATCTGCGCAATAAATTTGTAACGCTTGTAAAACAGATCAAAGTGATCCGAAAATTATGAAATTAATTTTTTTGAATAGATGACATACATAAATAAACGTTACAAGAAGAATTGCATTAAAACAATCAACGTAACTGAATTGGTAAGCGTCTAAAAATTGATTTTGAAAATTTGGCAAAATTGTTCTAGGTATTTCAACACGATGGTGCAACTAATTGTTCAAGACCTGAATGGTGCAACTACTTGTTCAGAACTAAAAGAAGAATATTTTTAGTTCTGATTTTTATGGAGGTATGATCGGATTTGGTTTCCTGATGGATTTAATTCGCGGAGATTATGTTATTGATACGTATAAAACCCCCTTAGGGTTTCATTAGGTTGATTGACACTTTTAGGTCAATTCGCCGACATTAACCTTAAACCACCTTAAACTAGCCTCTTTGCCATGAGATCTCCATCGACAACTGATTCAAGGAACTTGCTGCTGATGTGCTTTATTTGTACGGAGTTTGTGAGTGGTGTTTTGCGTTGATACGCTGAGAAGATCTTTGGGAGAAGATCGTGCGAAAAAGAAAATGAGTCTCTGATTTGAAGGGATCTCAAATTGCCATCCATTGGAAAAGTCAAAGAAGCTAGGCATTTGAGAAGAGTCTGCAAACCTAAGTTCTGTACTTTGGATTATTAAGATAGTGGATCGTTTTTCACTACCACCGAACGTATCAGGCCCCTGAGTAGGTGATTTATCACCGAACAAAGTTACCAATTTCGTGTGTCCTTTTTATTGCTTTATGCTTGATTGGTTATTTGATTTTCGATTTAATTAATCCTGTTAAAATCAATCAGTTGTTCAACAAGTAGTTCCACCAACATAGTTGAACAACCTTGTGATGATGTTTAGTGATTACAATTATTATTAGAGCAAGCCTCTCAATATACAAAGTGTGATATGCTTGTGTCTACTAATGTGTGTTTTGAGATGAACATGATGTTGGAATCGATCTAGGGTTTGAGAAAAAGTTTAACGCTTCGTTAAGCGGCGGAATTTTAAAAATTTTCTTTTTAAGTAAAACTAGCTTTTACTAACCTAGACAAGAGCATATGCATGTAAATAAAAACTAATATGAGCTATTAAAGTTACTAACCTTTCTTGAAGCTTGAACCTTGTAGAAGCTTTTGGAAAGTTGCAACGCTCGTCTCCCCTCGCAGCACGTCTCTCTTTCTTTCCTCGGCACCTCGAGCAACCACGAAAGTTTCTATCACTAAATCACTCGAAAAGAAGGAATCAGTGAGTGGGCACTTTTAAACACTACGACTTAAGAACGAGTCTCGAAGTCGCAGAGCTAAACACTAGGTCGAGTGAGGACCTAGGTGCCAAGACAAGAAATAATCGAAAATATAAACTAGAAAGAGAGAGAGGAAGGGGCGGCCAAGTCTAGAGAGAGAAGCTCTCAATCTCTAAAACTTGGATGAATGAATTGTGAGGAAATGGGGCTCCTATTTATAGGAGAGGTCTCACCTTCAATAAGGTAGTTTCCTCTTCTATAGAATATCACATATTCATGAGCAAAAATCCTTCATTTCCCATTTCATGTTGGGCGCCCAAGGCTGCCTCCTAGAGGCTAGGATTTTTTTCCTTTTTTGTTCCTTGGCTTTCCCTTTTCTCACTTGGCCGAAATTCCCCATGCTTGTGTGGGAAATTTGTTTCCTCTTTTTCTTTTGGCAAGTATCTAAATACATTTATGCACAAAATAAACTCTCTTTCCTTAGGTATGTTGGGCGCCCAACATGTCTCTAGAAGGAGCTTCTAGAAGCTTCTTCATTTATTCATGAGAACATGAAAAAGGCCCATTAAGAATTTTCAATAAAATTCTTATGAAATGAAATTAATTCACAAGGCCCAATGATCAAGTCATGGCCGAGTGAAACATGTCACAAAATGACCTTGTCAAAAAATTTATTGACATTCATTTCATCCTTTGTCTCAAAAGACAAAAATACCCTTTTAACTATTTTCGTTCTTGTTTTGGCTTAGCTTCCAGTTTAACTATTCCTATCGATGTGATTCGTGACAGTGACCTCATGGACCCAAATGAACAAAGCTTTAGCTAAACACTTGGACTCAAAAGTTCACAAACCTTTTCCAAGTTTAGCTTAATGCCAACTGACTCCACTAAAGAGCTGACACTGAAAATCTCTCGGTTCAAATGAATTTATTTTCTACTCAAGAATTCGACCTAATTATGATGAGCGGATCCACTGAATATTATCTATGTTTACCCTTCATGAATGTCATCAGCTAGTCGGGATTTACTAAATTACCATTTTACCCTTCTAGCTGTTATTTCCTCAACTCCTTTGTCGCTTGTGAATAAGTTAGAAACAATGTATTGACGAGGAGCTAACAAGTCACATTGTTTCATCCAAAAGAGTCAAGACTCAATTTGGACACTGGCCAGTTCATTTATTCACACTCCAAGGAACAAAGCATGAGGTGACATACATTGCATTTCAGCAATCTTGTACATGAATTCCATATCTATGAGAACTTCACAAAGTTACTCATGACAGACTCACAACTTAGTACTTCACCAATAGGCCTTGTTCGGAATCACATAGTGAGTCCGAACTTTGACTTTCTCAAATGAGAATACTAAGGTGTGAAATGGCATGTCTCATTTCAGGATTAAGGTAAGCATGA
>NW_028297222.1:154127-195000 GCF_054948205.1 Urtica dioica subsp. dioica | reverse complement strand
TGCAATTCATACATAGTGACTTCGAGACATAAGAGGTTAAATGGTTTGTTCTTATCTTGTCTCTAGAAGTGCACTGGTCAATTCAGTACCTTCGGAAGATACCTAGAAGAACTATAGAGTTCCTAACTCTCAATGCCTCATAACCAGACATCATAGATTCTTCTAACAATCATACTGAGGTCAATAGTCCTTTGACCCTAAGATTGCGAATATATCGTTTTAAGCAAACTACGAAGAGTTTGTTCATGCAAATCTACATTTGTCTCTTCGTAAGTTGTTAAGTTTGTTTATGGACTAAAAGACTATGGTTTTATCATAAAGCTTCAGACAAGGAAGATTGAATGAACGTTTCAACTTTATTAATGAATGAATAGGCAATTACAAGCAAGAGTCTTCATGAGACTTTATTACATCAAATGTTCAAAATAAAGACTACAACTCTTCTTGTGGGCACCATTGACAACAAACTCCCACTTGACTCAAAGAAGGTGTGTGTAGTCCTTCATGCCTAATCCCTCACGATGTTGGTCGAAGACCTTGTTCGCTAGGGCCTTGGTGAATGGATCTGCGAGGTTGTCCACCGTTGAGATCTTCTTCACTTCCACGTCTCCGCGCTGCACGATCTCTCGAATCAAATGGTATTTCCTCTCAATATGCTTAGAGCGCTTATGGCTTCTAGGTTCCTTTGAGTTAGCGACAGCCCCACTATTATCACAATAAAGGGTCATGGGCTCGTCGACGTTTGGAACAACTTCCAAATACTTAAGGAATTTCTTAAGCCATACAGCCTCTTTGGATGCTTCACAAGCAGCCACATATTCTGCTTCCATTGTGGAGTCAGCAATGCAAGATTGCTTAATACTTCTCCACACAACAGCTCCACCATTAAGGATGAACACAGATCCCGAAGTGGATTTCCTGGAATCCTTATCCGCTTGAAAATCGGAGTCGGTATATCCCGTCATAGTCAGGTCAGTACCTGAGTATGTAAGCATCAAGTTCCTAGTCCTTCGAAGATACTTAAGAACATGCTTAACAGCAATCCAGTGCTCGGGTCCAGGGTTGGATTGGAAACGACTAACTACGCCAACGGCGAAACATATATCAGGTCGGGTGCAAAGCATAGCATACATGAGGCTTCCTACGGCAGAGGCGTAAGGAATTTTCCTCATGTCTTCAATCTCTTGTGCAGTCTTGGGAGACTGGTCCTTAGAGAGTGAAACTCCATGCCTAAAGGGTGTTTGACCCCTCTTGCAGTCTTGCATCGAGAAGCGATCCATCACCTTATCAATATAAGATGCTTGAGAGAGTGACAGGGTCCGGTTTTTCCTATCTCGAAAGATTTGGATCCCCAGAATGTACGCGGCTTCTCCTAGATCCTTCATATCGAATTGTTTTGCCAGCCAGACCTTAACCTCAGATAACTTACCCACGTCATTACCAATGAGTAGTATATCATCGACATATAGTACCAGAAACACAACTTTACCTTCGTGTATTAACTTGTAAACACAAGGCTCATCTATCGACTGTTCAAAGCCAAAGCTTTTTACAGTTTCATCGAATCTAATATTCCATGACCTAGATGCTTGCTTTAGTCCATAAATGGATTTAAGCAACTCACAAACCTTGGCCTCTTGACCTTTATCCACGAAACCGTCTGGTTGAGCCATGTAAATGCGCTCGTCAAGATTGCCATTCAGAAAGGCTGTCTTGACATCCATTTGCCAGATCTCATAGTCGAGAGCTGCAGCTATGGATAGGAGTATGCGGATGGATTTAAGCATCGCGACTGGCGAGAAGGTTTCTTCATAGTCAATCCCTTCTTGTTGGGTATAACCCTTCGCCACAAGTCGTGCTTTGAACGTCTCGACGTTCCCATCAGGACCCCTTTTCTTCTTGTATATCCACTTACACCCTACGGGTTTAATCCCTTCAGGAAGGTCTACAAGTTTCCAGACTTTGTTGACATACATCGAGTGCATTTCAACTTTCATGGCGTCAAGCCAAAGGTTTGATTCAGAACAAGCCATCGCTTGGCTATAGGAAACAGGGTCATCCATGTCGGAGACGGCTACAAGAGAGTCTCCATAAGACATGTACCTGTCAGGCTTTTGAGTAGCCCTCCCACTACGTCGAAGTACTACTTGACGAGATTCTGATGAGTTAGGTTGTGTTTCAGTTGGGGTAAGAACAGTTCTTACAGATGAGGTAGAAGCTTCCTCACCCAACTTTTCTTCAAGCACAATTTTGCTTCTAGGTTTCGCATCCTTCATAAAGTCCTCCTCAAGGAAACGAGCATTTGTGCTAACGAAAGTCTTATCGTCCTCGGGACTATAGAAAATGAAACATTTGGTTTCCTTTGGATATCCTACAAACAGGCACAATTCTGACCTACTAGCCAACTTGCTAGTCTTTTGCCTTAGCACATGTGCAGGGCAACCCCAAATTCGGATGTGGCCCAAATTTACTTTACGGCCAGTCCATCTTTCATAAGGAGTACCAGGAACCGTTTTAGACGGAACTTGGTTCAGAATGTAAGCGGCTGTTTCGAGGGCATATCCCCAAAAGGAAAGCGGGAGTGATGAGTAACTCATCATCGATCTAACCATCTCCATAAGAGTTCGGTTTCTTCTCTCTGACACTCCGTTTTGTTGAGGTGTGCCAGGTGCGGTAAGCTGAGAAGCAATACCTTCTTCTTTAAGAAAGTCGTCGAACTCTCCAGACATATACTCACCACCTCGATCAGATCGAAGGGTTTTGATCACTTTGCCAGTTTGCTTTTCCACTAAAGCCCTAAAGACCTTAAATACGTTAAAGGTCTCGGATTTGTGTTTGAGCAAATAGACAAACCCATATCGTGAGTAATCATCAGTGAAGGTAACGAAGTATTCGTATCCTCCACGTGCCTGTTGGCTGAGCGGACCACATACATCAGAATGTATTAGTTCCAGCAACTCAGTGGCTCTTCGACCTTTATCAGAGAAAGGTCGCTTAGTCATTTTTCCTTCTATGCAGGATTCACAAGTAGGTAGTGAACCTATTGCAGAGGCTTGGAGTGGACCATCCCTCACAAGTCTCTTAATCCTTTCTAGACTGATATGACCAAGTCTTAAGTGCCATAGGTGTGTTGATTTTGTTAGATCGGAGGATTCAGAAAGTTTGATCCTCTTTGGCTCCCTAATAAGATCATTATCTATTTCGGTGTCTAAAAGAGAAGGTTGAGTGGGATAGATGTAGAAAAGAGCATTCTTCATACATGCGTCAGTGACAAAAGAATTATCAGGAAACGAAATACGAATTCCATTCTTAATGAACTTTAAACAATAATCTTGCTCACGAAGACGAGCAACGGATATTAAGTTCTTCCCAAAGGTAGGAACAAAATAAACATTATTCAAGTTTAAAGTGCGGTCTTCAAAAGACAGCGTCACGGATCCCACAGCCTTTGCAGACACCAGGCTCCCATCACCCCATTTGAAACAGAACTCGCCTTCCTCTAAGCTTTTGGTTTTCTTGAAACCATTCAAGGAACAGCAAATATGGTTAGTAGCAGCGGAGTCAAGAATCCACGTTGATACATTATCAGCTACTAAGCATGCTTCGGTAACTAGTACAATACTATGTTCCTTTGCTTTGAGATAGGCGGGACAGTTCTTTTTATCGGCCTTGTAAGGTCTCTTCACAGTTTCAGAGGCGGAGGCTTTTTGCTCAGTAGCATGTGCCTCTCCTTGATTCCTCTTTCTCTTAGTGAAACCTACAGCAGTGTGAAGTTCCTCCATAAGCTTGGTAGCAGTGTACTCTAGCTTGTTTATGGAGTAGTTCATCTTGGAGGTATCAAGAGACGCGGGGAGAGTTTCTAAGATCATATCTATGAGATTCTTCCCATCAGTCTCAGATCCTAGGATTTCCATTTTATTTAGAAAACTAATGATCAGTATCATAAAGTCTCTAACAGGAGTCCTAGCCTTCATATGACAGTTCATAAACTGTCGGACTGCTTTTTGCCTTGCTTGACGCCTTTGCCCTCCAAAACTCTCAAGGAGATTGTAGAGCATGTCAGCGGCAGTTTCGATGTCACGATGTTGCTTGTTCAGCATATTGTTCATAGATGCTAAGATATAGCACCTCACAATCTCATCGGATCGAAGCCAGGCCGCTAAGGCGTCATTGTCCTCTTGAGTTGAATCATCATTCGTCAGAGGAGGACACGGGGTGGTGAGTACCCATTTGTGCTTGTTAACGGTAGGTATTATGTCGAGGTTATGTTTCGAATCTATGTAGTTTTCGTTTTCGAGTTGGTTCGAGGAAAGAAAGATAGAGAGAGGGTTGAGAGACATATTGCCTATATAAGTTGAAACAAGTTTATGATTAGTCTTTGGTTTAGGATTTAAGTTTCATTAAGACTTTTGTAAAATCCAAAGGTGTTATGAACGAAATGACACTTTACTCCTTCGAGGGAAGGCCGCAACGAGTCTCCTTTCATAAGTAAATGACTCATCATTAATGCATAGCCAAGATGTCAATACATCAATTTTGACTAGCCACCTTGTAAATTGGTTTGATCACTCACATCCTTTCGCAGGGCCTCGAGGGAGGATTACTAGGGATTGAGTCTAAGTGTGTAACCAACCACTTAGTCCAAAAGATTGACTTTGAAAAACAATCCGCCGAGGGGAGGTCTTGTCATCATCGTCTCACTCTCGAACGTAGCTCATTGAGCAATGATCAGAGCAAAGCGCCCTTGAGTACTCTCATTTAAGAGAGGGCCACGAGGGTGACTCTTAGTCCGGCGACACTTGCACTTTTCATTAGTGTTGGGGATCGTGGGTTACAAACAACAAGTATAACCCTCCCACTTAGTTTTTGGAGTTGGTTCATCGACTCTTATAAGTTCGGAAACAAATTTCCTAGTTAGAGAGCGACAGAGCGGACAACTAGAAGAGAATCCTAGATCGACATGTTCAGAGCAGTATTAGTGCATAAAGGCACAAGGGACATACTCGATCTTTTCCTATTTTCTATTTCGGGAAAGTGCGTGAGGGAAGTGTGAACTTCAACTCACTCGAACACTTGAAAGTTTGAGATTACACATCTTTTTATTTTTCGGCTTTGTCTACAAAGAGACCTCCCACTCAAAATTTCAAGAGCATATAGATTTTGAACATATGTGATATAGATATAGTTTTGAAAACATTTTGAAAACTTATTTGATTTGGATGACAAAATATTTTCAAGTTTGAAAGTGAAAACGGTTTTCAAAATTCAAACTAGTTTTGTAAAAATTCAATTTCAATTAATCTTTCAAAAAACAAAACTTTTAATCTTTACACATCATGTTTATAATCATATGAAAAACATTTTTGCTCAAGAAAATTTTCTCATTAGAGTTCTATAACTCATGGTAGTGGGGTTTGAAAATCCGGATTTCTAAAAAACTGGAGTTTCAGACAGCCGCGCACCTCGGAGTAAAATCGCCATATCTGGCGGCTCCGATGTCCTTTTGAGCCGAAACCGGTGGCATTGGACAGAGGACAGACAGAGCTTTAATTTGATTCAAGAATCATTAAATTTCGATTTCTGAGCAGAGAGTTATGCCGCTTTTAATGCGGGTTTACATTCCAGCTCGAAGAAAAAGAAATAAATTAAAGCTTCGTCCTTTTAGGTGCGAAAAAGAATCGAGTGTAACGGAACGTTTTATGAAGTTGTTTAAAGCTTTTATTTGTGTTTTATTAGCAGGGTAATAACATAAAAAATAAAAGAAATAACAACATGCATAAAACGATTCAAGTAAATAAACGAAACTAGCAAGAAAACAAAACTAGTCACAAAATTTACTCGAAAATTCTCAAACCTTTAAAACACTTTTTTCAATATAAAAAATTAAAAACTTTTAGAACTGATTCTAATGTGTTTTAACATCATCCCAAACTTATAGAAAAACAACATGGTTTTTAATTTAAAGGCATGAGCAATAAATTAAAAAAAAACTAAGATTACAAATCTAACTTGTCACAAAATTAGTAAACTTTCGAAAACGATTTTCAAGCTCATAATTTTAAAACATGCACATGCATTCCTTTGACCATAGCTCTGATACCATTTGTTGGAATCGATCTAGGGTTTGAGAAAAAGTTTAACGCTTCGTTAAGCGGCGGAATTTTAAAAATTTTCTTTTTAAGTAAAACTAGTTTTTACTAACCTAGACAAGAGCATATGCATGTAAATAAAAACTAATATGAGCTATTAAAGTTACTAACCTTTCTTGAAGCTTGAACCTTGTAGAAGCTTTTGGAAAGTTGCAACGCTCGTCTCCCCTCGCAGCACGTCTCTCTTTCTTTCCTCGGCACCTCGAGCAACCACGAAAGTTTCTATCACTAAATCACTCGAAAAGAAGGAATCAGTGAGTGGGCACTTTTAAACACTACGACTTAAGAACGAGTCTCGAAGTCGCAGAGCTAAACACTAGGTCGAGTGAGGACCTAGGTGCCAAGACAAGAAATAATCGAAAATATAAACTAGAAAGAGAGAGAGGAAGGGGCGGCCAAGTCTAGAGAGAGAAGCTCTCAATCTCTAAAACTTGGATGAATGAATTGTGAGGAAATGGGGCTCCTATTTATAGGAGAGGTCTCACCTTCAATAAGGTAGTTTCCTCTTCTATAGAATATCACATATTCATGAGCAAAAATCCTTCATTTCCCATTTCATGTTGGGCGCCCAAGGCTGCCTCCTAGAGGCTAGGATTTTTTTCCTTTTTTGTTCCTTGGCTTTCCCTTTTCTCACTTGGCCGAAATTCCCCATGCTTGTGTGGGAAATTTGTTTCCTCTTTTTCTTTTGGCAAGTATCTAAATACATTTATGCACAAAATAAACTCTCTTTCCTTAGGTATGTTGGGCGCCCAACATGTCTCTAGAAGGAGCTTCTAGAAGCTTCTTCATTTATTCATGAGAACATGAAAAAGGCCCATTAAGAATTTTCAATAAAATTCTTATGAAATGAAATTAATTCACAAGGCCCAATGATCAAGTCATGGCCGAGTGAAACATGTCACAAAATGACCTTGTCAAAAAATTTATTGACATTCATTTCATCCTTTGTCTCAAAAGACAAAAATACCCTTTTAACTATTTTCGTTCTTGTTTTGGCTTAGCTTCCAGTTTAACTATTCCTATCGATGTGATTCGTGACAGTGACCTCATGGACCCAAATGAACAAAGCTTTAGCTAAACACTTGGACTCAAAAGTTCACAAACCTTTTCCAAGTTTAGCTTAATGCCAACTGACTCCACTAAAGAGCTGACACTGAAAATCTCTCGGTTCAAATGAATTTATTTTCTACTCAAGAATTCGACCTAATTATGATGAGCGGATCCACTGAATATTATCTATGTTTACCCTTCATGAATGTCATCAGCTAGTCGGGATTTACTAAATTACCATTTTACCCTTCTAGCTGTTATTTCCTCAACTCCTTTGTCGCTTGTGAATAAGTTAGAAACAATGTATTGACGAGGAGCTAACAAGTCACATTGTTTCATCCAAAAGAGTCAAGACTCAATTTGGACACTGGCCAGTTCATTTATTCACACTCCAAGGAACAAAGCATGAGGTGACATACATTGCATTTCAGCAATCTTGTACATGAATTCCATATCTATGAGAACTTCACAAAGTTACTCATGACAGACTCACAACTTAGTACTTCACCAATAGGCCTTGTTCGGAATCACATAGTGAGTCCGAACTTTGACTTTCTCAAATGAGAATACTAAGGTGTGAAATGGCATGTCTCATTTCAGGATTAAGGTAAGCATGATGCAATTCATACATAGTGACTTCGAGACATAAGAGGTTAAATGGTTTGTTCTTATCTTGTCTCTAGAAGTGCACTGGTCAATTCAGTACCTTCGGAAGATACCTAGAAGAACTATAGAGTTCCTAACTCTCAATGCCTCATAACCAGACATCATAGATTCTTCTAACAATCATACTGAGGTCAATAGTCCTTTGACCCTAAGATTGCGAATATATCGTTTTAAGCAAACTACGAAGAGTTTGTTCATGCAAATCTACATTTGTCTCTTCGTAAGTTGTTAAGTTTGTTTATGGACTAAAAGACTATGGTTTTATCATAAAGCTTCAGACAAGGAAGATTGAATGAACGTTTCAACTTTATTAATGAATGAATAGGCAATTACAAGCAAGAGTCTTCATGAGACTTTATTACATCAAATGTTCAAAATAAAGACTACAACTCTTCTTGTGGGCACCATTGACAACACATGAAGGAAGGACGGAGCATCAGTCGACCTCCACTTTTGAAAGGATCAAACTATGGCTACTGAAAGGCATGGATGAAAGCTTTTCTGAAGGCGATAGATAAGAAAACTTGGACTACTGTTAAGAAAGCTTAGACTGATCCCACAGTCACTGATGATAAGGGAACAATGACCACGTTGACGCAAGATAAGTGGTCAACAGATCAACATAGAGATGCTTTGCGCTTGTTTACACGTTTTCGAGTTTAGCTATTAAATCTCTTCTTGATGATTTCACCCTAATATAATTTAAGACAAAATTATATATAATATATATATATATATATATATATATGTGTGTGTGTGTGTGTGTGTGTATAGTAATAAATGCTTTTAGATGTATCAAACGTAGCCTTATTTAAATAATATGTGTATATTAACTGTATATGTACATGTAAACCATTTCTTTATGCGCTACTTAAGTAAAACTTCTTTTATATATATATATATATATATATATATATATATATATATATATATATATATTCGATAAGTTATTCTCTACAGTAGTGTGTGATGGGAAGGTTATATAAAACGTTTTATGCATTGACGTAGGATATTTATAAATGTCTATGTAAAAGATGTGAAAGTGTTTATTATAAAGATACATAAATATACATATATATATATATATGTATGTATATATATATATATATATATATATATATAATAAATGTGCGGCGGTGGATTTGTGAATCCTGGTAAATTGTTTTATTAACTATCATCTATATATATAAATATATATATATATATATATATATGTGTATATATACATATAGCAACTGTTAATCGTAAGTTATGGTAATTAATTTAGAATTTTTGGAGTTATTCATAGATTGCACGTTATCGTGCACTTTTGAAGAAACTTTCAGCCGCTGTGATTTTGAAAAAAACAAAAAGTAGTATCACACACGTTCAAATTATCTCGCTCTACTCTTTTTTTTTTTCTCTCATCTCCATACAAAACAAACAAAAAAAAAGACATAACCCTTAGCCACCAACATAGAATTTCACGTAGATTTTATTGAGAGGCTTAAAGGTATACCAGTCCAATTTTAATCTCTCAAGGTATTTTCAGATTTTTGCTGTCTCTCTTTTGGTGTTCATATTTTTGTCAAGTAAGATATATTTATGAAGAAAAAAATATAGTCTTAAACGTGTTGTATTTATCAAATTTTAGGCAGTAAGAAAATGTATTAATCATTATTAGCTACGCATATTATTTTAAGCTGGTATTTTTATACCGAAATACTCAAGATGTTTATAATATTTATATTAAATTTCATAATTTTTGGACAAACCGTTTTGTTTCTAAATTTCAATTATGATCAGCGCGCATAATTTTGTTTTCTGATTGTAAAAAATATCCGGCGAACTTAAATTTTCAAACAGCAAGGTTTTGATTTAAAATAAAATAGCTAACAAAGGAATGGTGATGTGGAATTTTTATACCAGAATATTCAACATGTTCTTAGTATGTCTTAAAAATCTTGTAATTTTTGGATTAACGATTTAATTTCTAAAAATAAATTGAAATTATTGCAAGAAGTTTTATCCCTGTTTCAAACAGCAAGGTTTTATATTTTTTAAAAATACTTGCAAATCGTATTTTGACATGAAAGTTTTATATGAGACACATATTTTTGCTAGTGTTATATATAAAAATAATTAGGAGTTTTCTGTCACCGGAAGTATTTTTGTTAATATTTAATTTAACAAGTGTTCAGATCTGTCTCGTTTTCTCTAAAACTCAATTTTTAGACAATATATGTTTAAATTAGATTTCTTTATGTTAGAATCTGATTTTGGCACTGCCACTTAAGAAGAAACTTAAGAAGAAAATGTTTAAACTTTTATTTCCTATTCTCCAGAATTTTTCTCTAAAATGTATGTTTTGCCGAAACCCTAGGGCAAAGGGATTTTTATCTTTTCACTTTCGAGTCCTGTCTCTTTTTTTTCCAGAAACTTTATTACGTCCAAAAGTGATTATTAAAACCTATTTGCTATCCGTTCGAATAGGTTCCGAGCCGCATAGCTTTTCCAATCGTTCGAGAGTCTAAGATCTTTTCCCCGAATCAAGGTGAGAATAATCTCACTACAATACGGATTAGTTTAAAATTGACTACGATGAGTGTGTGATCTGAATTGGTTAATATGTGTTGTATGATTGATTGTGTGATATTTCATATATGCGTGAATGTGTTATTAAGTGAATTGTGATTATTATGTTATGTCTTGTTATGAGGAGTTTATGTATGGGTTTAGTACAACTTTGGAATAACATGTTCTAATTATTAGCCTGTTTTATTTATGTCTGTGTCATCTTTATATGTAACGCAAATAATAATCAAGTGATAAGATAAGTAAGAGAGTCGTACCGCCTCGAGCTACAGAGGTATTAAGAGAATTCTCTCGAGCCGACCTACGGGCTCATAAAGAGAGTTTTCTCATACGATATGTTTATTAAATGGTGCGAACTATGAGAGGTCGCAGCCCCGTAGTTCGTTTCCAAAGTGTACACTGAAATTGGTACGACTACTCTAGGGGAACCCCGAATAAAATACGATAAGATTTATGATACGAAAGACCATGACACTGTTAGAACTAAAACACTACTAATCGGTTCATGCATTGCATTGCTCATCTTTTTGTGAGTTATAGTTATTCTCGCCGATCGTTAGCTCATATTATGTGTATTCGTCTGTATTGTAGGTAAGCAACAAATGAACAAGTAAGGAAGGTGGATTAGCGGCGTTCGATGGCTAAGGGGTTGGGTTGTGGTTCCACTCGCTTATTTAAAAGACTTCCGCTACGAAATTTTCTAAACACTCAGTTTGAGATTTTTATGCTTAAGATACTTTCCAAGTTTAATTAGTTTTGCAAAACTGAAGTTGAATTTTTATGGTTTTATTTTCGTTTAATATTCCAACCATCTACTTTAGTTTGAAATTTTGAATTAAGTATTTCTCTTATATTCAAATAATGTTTTTGTAAGATTTCAAATGTTGGTTATTTTCAAAATTGTTTTTATTTTAAAGTCTAAACTTTAAAAATAAATGAAATGATGTTTAAAAGAATTAAGCTTAGTGTGACGGTCCGGAAAGTCGGGTCGTCACACTAACCACCAATTTTGAGAATCTTAATATGAAGGAGGATGAAACTATTACTGAATTCGGTGCTAGAATTTATGATATCTCCAATTAATCTTTTGCTTTGGGAGAGCCTATTAAAGATGCAAAACTTGTAAAAAAAAGTTTTGAGATCTCTTCTAGAACAATTTGATATAAAGGTGATCGTTGTAGAAGAAAGTCATGATGTGAAGAATATGATAATTGATGATCTTATGAGATCTCTCATAACTTTTGAGAGGAATCTGAAAGTGAACGAGTCACAGGAGAGGAACTGTGACGACCCGACTTTTCGGACCGTCATACTAACCTTAATTCTTTTACTTAGAAAAAAAAATAGTGGATAATTTTTTTTTAAACATCGTTTCATATATTTATAAAGTTTAGACTTTAAAATAAAACAAATTTAAAAATAACCAACATCTGAAACCTTACAAAAACATTTGATGAAAATAAGAGAAGTACTTAATTCGGAATCTCAAACTAAAGTAGATGGTTTGAATATTCGACGGAAATAAAACCTCAAAAATTCAACTTCAGTTTTGCGAAACTAATTAAACTTGAAAAATATCTTAAGCATAAAAAATCTCAAACCGAGTGTTTAGAAAATTTCGTAGCGGAAGTCTTTTAAATAAGTGAGCGGAACCACAACCCAACCCCTTAGCCATCGAACGCCGCTGATCCACCTTCTCACTTGTTCATTTGTTGCTTACCTACAATACGGACGAATACACATAATATGAGCTAACGCTCAGCGAGAATAACTATAACTCACAAAAAGAGATGAGTAATGCGATGCATGATCCGGTTATTAGTGTTTTAAATTCTAATAGTGTCATGGTCTTTCGTATCATAAGTCTTATCATATTTTATTCGGGGTGCCCCTAGAGTAGTCGTACCAATTTCAGTGTACACTTTGGAAACGAACTACGGGGCTGCGACCTCCCATAGTTCGCACCATCTAATAACATATCATATGAGAAAACTCCCTTTATGAGCCCGTAGGTCGGCTCGAGAGAATTCTCTTAATACCTCCGTAGCTCGAGGCGGTACGACTCTCTTACTTATCTTATCACTTGATTATTTGTGTTACATACAAAGATGACATATGACATAAACATAAATAAAACATGCTAATAATTAGAACATGTTATGCCAAATTTGTACTAAACTCATACATAAACTCATCATAACCAAACATGACATAATAATCACAAATCACTCAATAGCATATACACGCACATAAGAAATATCACACAATCAATCATATAACACATATTAACCAAATCAGATCACACACTCATCGTAATTAATTTTAAGCTAATCCGTATTGTAGTGAGATTATTCTCACCTTATTGAGCCGGGGAAAAGTTCTTAGACTCTCGAACGATTGGAAAAGCTATTCGGCTCGGTACCTATTCGAACGGGTAGGAATTAGGTTCTTAGAAGACACTTCTAGACTAACAAAGTTTCTGGAAAAAAAAATCAGAGAAGGAACAGGGACGTCAAAAGACGAAAATACCCTTCGTCCTCGGGTTCCGGAAAAAAAAAATAATCTCAGAGAAAAATTCTGGAAAAATTCCAGAGACTATAAAATATAAATTTGAACATATTAGTCTTCAGTGATAAGACCAAAATCGGGCTCCAACATGAAGAAAACTAATTTAAACATATATTGTCTAAAAATTGGGTTTTAGAGAAAACGAGACGGATCTGCGCACTTGTTAAAATAAAATACTAACAAAAATACTTCCGGTAATTTAAACCTCATACTTATTTTTCTATGTAACAACAACATATATAGGTATCTCGTATACAAAATTCCAGCCAAAATACGATTTGCAAGTATTTTTAAAAAAATATAAAACCTCTCTGTTTGAAACAGGAATAAAACTTCGCGCAATAATTTTAATTTATTTTTATAAATTAAATAGTTTATCCAAAAATTACAAGATTTTTAAGACATACTAAAAACATGTTGAATATTCTGGTATAAAAATCCCAAATACAAATTCGTTTTGTAGCTGTTTTACTAAAATCAAAACTGGCTGTTTGGATCATTAAAAAGAAAGTTCTACGTACCGATGGTAAAAGATTTTTAGAATAAAAACGGTTTATCCAAAATTGATGAAATTAAAAATACATGCCGTAAACATCTTTAATATTTATTTATAAACATTTCAGCTCAAAATAATATTCATAGCTATATAAAACATTGCGCTTTCTACAATACACAAGAATTATTCTCAGCCAGAAAAAAAAAAAAAAAAAAAAAAAAAAAAAAAAAAAACCTATCCTTTGATGTTCATAAGAAAATAAATACAAATATAAAAAAAACAGTAACATGGCTTATCTTAGGGGCATGAAAGTACCTTGATAAGGCTGTATATGATTGCTTATTAAGATTTTCAGGGGCAAAAAGGATGTGATTGCTTTGATTTATTATTATTTTTTTTCTTTGCTGGAGAGAAAGATCGGGAGAGATAGAATAAAGGAGATATGTATGAGAGGAACAAAAAAATTCTGACTTCAAAAAAATTATAAAACCTCTCGTCTCCTCATTTGATATAATTTACGTTACAAATTTTAATGTAACAATTGTCAATCAGAGAGCAATTAAAGTCTCACTAAAGGACGTATAAAATAAACATTCATGACACAAAATGTGATTGAATATTCTGATAGTATATTACCATTACCATTTCTTTACGTAACTTGCATAAAATATAACATCCTCTTTTGACTTTTCAAAACTTGTGATATATATATATATATATATTCTATACTTGTCAAATTCATTATTTTGTCTTTATACTCATTAAAGCTATACAAAAATACTTAACAAATAAAAAAAACTTTCTACGGGCATATATATATATATATATATATATATCTAATATTATACATGTGCATATATGGTTGATTAAAAAAAATTATAATACACAAAGAAAAGGAAAAAAAATAGTTTACATTATAAATTAAAAAGAATTTCACACATTACTAAGAATCAATAAAAGTACATACGTCTTCTTTATGTCCAGTTGCACATTACACACCCATAAAAGAAAAAGTTAGAGAAAAAAATTATTACTTAATCTAATATACATAATATATACATACACACACGTAATTAAAATTTTATATCACATACTTTCATCTTAATAAGAAATTACATTTCAAAGAAATTTTATCTATAAGAAATTCTCATAATGACTAACTTAAAATTTTAATTTTCCATCACACAATTTAAATTTTCACATAGCTAAATTTTGGGGTTTCACAATCTCCCCAACTTATTAGAATTTTCTTCCCGAAAATTAATATAAGGGAAGAAATATTCTTACTTGACAACACTAAACTTCTAGGAATAGGTCGGGAAAACGCAATCTCATATCATCCTCGCGTTCCCAAGTGGCTTCTTCGATTTTATGATTCCGCCGAAGTACCTTGACTAATGGAATCACCTTGTTCCTTAGGATCTTTTCTTCACGATCAAGAATTTGTACTGGCTTTTCTTCATACGTCAAGTCATCGTGTACTTCGATAGGCTCTTGGATTAGCTCATGATCTGGATCGGGCATGTACTTTTTGAGCATTGAGACATGAAACACATTGTGCACCGATGCTAACTTGGGATTCAGAGCTAGACGGTAGGCTACTTTTCCGATTCTGTCTATGATCTCGAAAGGACCAATGTACCTCGGGCTCAAATTTCCCTTCTTGCCGAATCTCGTCACCACCTTGAGAGGTGCTACCTTCAAGAATACGAAGTCTCCTACTTGAAATTCCAGTGGTCGTCTTCTCTTTTCAGCGTAGCTCTTCTGTCGGCTTTGAGCAGTTCCCATTCGATCCCGTATCTTCTTGATGGCTTCAGTGGTGTCTCGAATAAAATCTGTCTTCTCGAGGCTATTTTCTCCAGATTCGAACCAGTGAATCGGAGATCGACACTTTCTACCATAAAGAGCTTCATATGGGGCAACGCCGATTAAAGCTTGGTAGCTATTGTTGTATGAAAATTAAATAAGTGGCAGTCTCTTATTCCAACTCCCACTAAAATCCATGACACATGCTTGTAGCATATCCTCTAGGGTCTAAATAGTCTTTTCGGATTGACCATCTGTCTGGGGGTGAAAAGCAGTACTGAACTACAGTTGCGATCCCATAGACTTTTGCTCACACCTCCAAAAGTTAGAAGTGAAACGACAGTCACGATCTGAGATGATGGACAAATGAACGCCATGAAGTCTTACAACGTTATTAATGTATAGTTCAGTCAACTTCTCCACCGAGTATGTGACTTTCATTGGTATGAATCTGGCAGATTTAGTCAAATGGTCCACCACTATCCATATAGCATCATAACCCCCAACTGTCTTCGGTAACCCAACCACATAATCCATTGTGATTTGTTCTCACTTCCATTCAGGAACTTCGATAGGTTGTAATTCTCCAGCTGGTCGTTGATGTTCGGCCTTCACTTTCTGACATGTAAGGCATTTACTGACAAATTTTGCAACGTCTCCCTTCATTCCATTCCACCAAAAGTGTTCTCGAAGGCCTTGATACATCTTCGTGGAACCTGGGTGGACTGAATATGGAGTCGCATGTGCTTCGGTCAAAATTTGTCTTCGTAACTCATTTTCGTTGGGTACACAGATCCTTCCATCGAAAAAGAGTACATCATTCTCCGCAATAGAAAATTTTGACTTCTGACCTTCCAATGTATTGTCCTTTATCCTTGACATCTCCGGATCACGTCTATGCCCTTCTTTGATTCTCTCAAACAGATCCGATTGTAAGGTCATGTTGGCTAATCCCCAAGTGCCAATTTCAACTTCCAAGTTATTGATTTCGTCAACGATTCGAGGAGATAATGCATGCATCATCGATAGCCTAGCCTCATCTTTCATACTTAACGCATCAGCTACCACGTTCGCCTTTCCGGGATGGTAATGGATACCACAATCGTAATCATTAACCAATTCTAGCCACCTTCTTTGTCTCATGTTCAACTCTTTCTGAGCGAAGATGTACTTTAAGCTCTTATGATCGGTAAATATCTCACATCGAACACCATACAAGTAGTGTCTCCAGATCTTGAGAGCAAAAACCACTGCCGCTAATTCCAAATCATGAGTAGGATAATTTCTCTCGTGATTCTTGAGTTATCGTGACGCACAAGCCACTACTCTGCCATTTTGCATTAACACTGCACCAAGACCTGCTTTAGATGCATCACTGTAGATAGACAAAGGTTCTCCACTTTCAGGCACTATGAGGATTGGCGCGGTGGTGAGTCTTCTCTTCAACTCGCGAAAACTTTCTTCACACTTCTTGGTCCACTCGTACTTCTTATCTTTCTTGGTTAGGGTAATGAGCGGACAAGCTAACGTAGAAAATCCTTCCACAAATCTTCTATAGTAACCTGCTAGACCGAGAAAACTCTTTATCTTTGTCACACTTCGAGGTTGCTTCCAATCATTCACGGATTCTATCTTAGCAGGATCGATGGAGATTCCGTCTTTAGAAACCACATGCCCAAGAAAATGCACTTTATCCAACCAAAATTCACACTTCGAGAATTTGGCATGCAACTGATGTTGTCTCAGCGTCTGGAGTGCAACTCGTAAGTGACCCTCGTGGTCTTCGGCGCTCTTAGAGTAAATCAGTACATCATCGATGAAGACGATAACAACCTTATCCAAGACGTCGTTAAAGATCCTATTCATCATATCCATGAATGCTGCTGGAGCGTTAGTGAGTCCAAAAGGCATGACAGTGAATTCGTAATGACCATAGCGGGTGCGAAAAGCTGTCTTCGGGATATCGTCCTCCTTGACCCGTAATTGATGGTAGCCGGATCGCAAGTCTATCTTTGAAAATACCTTCGCCCCCTTGAGTTGGTCAAACAAGTCATCAATCCTTGGAAGATAATACTTGTTCTTGACTGTTACCTTATTTAGCTCACGGTAGTCAATACACATGCGGAAAGACCCATCCTTCTTTTTGACAAATAGAACGGGTGCTCCCCCTTATCTAACAATTCTTGAAGTTGAGATTGTAACTCCTTGAGCTCGGCAGGAGCCATTCGATAGGGTGCTTTGGAAATTGGAATTGTTCCAAGTAGCAACTCGATTGCGAAAGAAATCTCACGTTCGGGCGCTAAACCAGGGAGATCTTCAGGAAAAACGTCAACATATTCCCTCACCACTAGCACATCTTGTGGTTTTTTTTTTCGACCTCCTTCGTCTTGTCCACCACAGACGCTAGGTATCCATGACACCCTTTACTCATCAATCTCTTAGCTTGCAATGCTGACACCATCATCTTTGGTTTCTTGAGTGGTCTTCCTACAAAGGTGAACCTCTTCCCCGTCACCGGTTTGAAGGTTACTCTTTTTCGCCGACAATCGATCACTGCATTATTCTCCACCAAGAAGTCCATACCCAAGATGGCATCAAAGTCTTTCATTTCTAAGACAATGAAGTCACTCTTTAGCTCTTGTCCACTTATAATTATCGATACCTCTTTGAGACAATATTCCGATAATAACATATCGCCAGACGGTAATGCCGTCCTGAAAACCTTCTTAGTTTTCACTACACTATTGCCTAATCTCCTAGTCAGTTCTAATGAAATAAAGCAATGCGTAGCACCAGAGTCAAACAATACTAAAGCATCAAGATGAGCTATAGGAAGCTGACCTGCTACTACATTCGAAGAGCTGGCTAAGGTATCGGCGTTGGTGTAGGCGTAGATACGAGCTTGAGCTGGTGGTAGCATTTGGGTGGATGCAGGTGCTTCCAAACGACCCAAAGAGATTTGCGGCCCTTCTAGTGCGGTCGGCATGTAGTTGAGTCGCCCGTTCTGATTCTGAGGCTGGTACTGTCCACTCTGAACAAAATTCGGCTTCGGGCAGTCCTTGAGGAAGTGACCCGACTGACCACACTTGAAGCAGGTCACGGTCCCTCTCCGGCATTCTCCAGGATGCATCTTTCCACAACTCTTGCATACTGGAAAATTTGTCCCCTCTACCTTGACCTTGTTGTTGGCATTACCTCCATTACCGGGATAAGTCCTTTTCTTCCCATTCCCATTTCCATGGGATTGCGCCCTGAGGCCTTGATTGTTGCGGTTGAGGTGATGGTTACTTGGTTGGTTTGGCTTCTTATTGGTGTCGGGACCCTTGTTTTGAGCCCTATCTTCTTTCCGAGCCTTATAAAATTGGGCCCGTTCCTCCTTCACTTGGATCAAGTGAAACTCGACACTCGTAGAATTTTTTTTTTTTTTTTTTTTTTTTATAAAAACATAGATGGTGAAAAAAAATGGTTTACTGCCCTTGGTGTATTTTTTTCCTCGACTCCTATATCTTAGTTTCTTGAGCCTTGTACCGATTGAGCAAAGTGGTGTCTAGAACCACTAGGTTTTGTTAAGATGCCAGGGCATAAAACTAGGATAATGCTCTTAGTACTATCTTTAGGAGTACTAACTCAACTAAGATCATAGTACTAGTATTGTCATTCACACACAAAAAAAAACATTCTTCACATATTGCATACTAAAATTCACTTATCTATGAGTATTGATTTGCCATAGATTTCATTTTAACATGAAATAAGACATCTTTTAAGCCATTGAGAAAAAAATTCGTAACAAAAGAAGTATATAAATACAATTGGAATGAGAGTAATAACATCTTATAAATAAGGAAAATGGAATGGAGTTTTGATCGTCAAGGACCACGCTCCAATTATCCATAAAAAAAAGACAAGTCATTACTTGTCAAAGAAAAGAAGATAAAAAAACATCTTGATCTCTAGCTCTTCCATGAACTTGACTACTGATTTCAATTCAATAAAAAAAACAAAAAAATTCTAACTAAAACATATTAAACTTACTTGAGTAGGGGATGCAGCCGTGCGGTTGAATAGCAAGGGTGGTCGTAGGTTCGTTGCTCTGATACCAACTGTGACGACCCGACTTTTCGGACCGTCATACTAACCTTAATTCTTTTACTTAGAAAAAAAAATAGTGGATAATTTTTTTTAAACATCGTTTCATATATTTATAAAGTTTAGACTTTAAAATAAAACAAATTTAAAAATAACCAACATCTGAAACCTTACAAAAACATTTGATGAAAATAAGAGAAGTACTTAATTCGGAATCTCAAACTAAAGTAGATGGTTTGAATATTCGACGGAAATAAAACCTCAAAAATTCAACTTCAGTTTTGCGAAACTAATTAAACTTGAAAAATATCTTAAGCATAAAAAATCTCAAACCGAGTGTTTAGAAAATTTCGTAGCGGAAGTCTTTTAAATAAGTGAGCGGAACCACAACCCAACCCCTTAGCCATCGAACGCCGCTGATCCACCTTCTCACTTGTTCATTTGTTGCTTACCTACAATACGGACGAATACACATAATATGAGCTAACGCTCAGCGAGAATAACTATAACTCACAAAAAGAGATGAGTAATGCGATGCATGATCCGGTTATTAGTGTTTTAAATTCTAATAGTGTCATGGTCTTTCGTATCATAAGTCTTATCATATTTTATTCGGGGTGCCCCTAGAGTAGTCGTACCAATTTCAGTGTACACTTTGGAAACGAACTACGGGGCTGCGACCTCCCATAGTTCGCACCATCTAATAACATATCATATGAGAAAACTCCCTTTATGAGCCCGTAGGTCGGCTCGAGAGAATTCTCTTAATACCTCCGTAGCTCGAGGCGGTACGACTCTCTTACTTATCTTATCACTTGATTATTTGTGTTACATACAAAGATGACATATGACATAAACATAAATAAAACATGCTAATAATTAGAACATGTTATGCCAAATTTGTACTAAACTCATACATAAACTCATCATAACCAAACATGACATAATAATCACAAATCACTCAATAACATATACACGCACATAAGAAATATCACACAATCAATCATATAACACATATTAACCAAATCAGATCACACACTCATCGTAATTAATTTTAAGCTAATCCGTATTGTAGTGAGATTATTCTCACCTTATTGAGCCGGGGAAAAGTTCTTAGACTCTCGAACGATTGGAAAAGCTATTCGGCTCGGTACCTATTCGAACGGGTAGGAATTAGGTTCTTAGAAGACACTTCTAGACTAACAAAGTTTCTGGAAAAAAAATCAGAGAAGGAACAGGGACGTCAAAAGACGAAAATACCCTTCGTCCTCGGGTTCCGGAAAAAAAAAATAATCTCAGAGAAAAATTCTGGAAAAATTCCAGAGACTATAAAATATAAATTTGAACATATTAGTCTTCAGTGATAAGACCAAAATCGGGCTCCAACATGAAGAAAACTAATTTAAACATATATTGTCTAAAAATTGGGTTTAAGAGAAAACGAGACGGATCTGCGCACTTGTTAAAATAAAATACTAACAAAAATACTTCCGGTAATTTAAACCTCATACTTATTTTTCTATGTAACAACAACATATATAGGTATCTCGTATACAAAATTCCAGCCAAAATACGATTTGCAAGTATTTTTAAAAAAATATAAAACCTCTCTGTTTGAAACAGGAATAAAACTTCGCGCAATAATTTTAATTTATTTTTATAAATTAAATAGTTTATCCAAAAATTACAAGATTTTTAAGACATACTAAAAACATGTTGAATATTCTGGTATAAAAATCCCAAATACAAATTCGTTTTGTAGCTGTTTTACTAAAATCAAAACTGGCTGTTTGGATCATTAAAAAGAAAGTTCTACGTACCGATGGTAAAAGATTTTTAGAATAAAAACGGTTTATCCAAAATTGATGAAATTAAAAATACATGCCGTAAACATCTTTAATATTTATGTATAAAAATTTCAGCTCAAAATAATATTCATAGCTATATAAAACATTGCGCTTTCTACAATACACAAGAATTATTCTCAGCCAGAAAAAAAAAAAAAAAAAAAAAAAAACTATCCTTTGATGTTCATAAGAAAATAAATACAAATATAAAAAAAAACAGTAACATGGCTTATCTTAGGGGCATGAAAGTACCTTGATAAGGCTGTATAGGATTGCTTATTAAGATTTTCAGGGGCAAAAAGGATGTGATTGCTTTGATTTATTATTATTATTTTTTTTTTGCTGGAGAGAAAGATCCGGAGAGATAGAATAAAGGAGATATGTATGAGAGGAACAAAAAAATTCTGACTTCAAAAAAATTATAAAACCTCTCGTCTCCTCATTTGATATAATTTACGTTACAAATTTTAATGTAACAATTGTCAATCAGAGAGCAATTAAAGTCTCACTAAAGGACGTATAAAATCAACATTCATGACACAAAATGTGATTGAATATTCTGATAGTATATTACCATTACCATTTCTTTACGTAACTTGCATAAAATATAACATCCTCTTTTGACTTTTCAAAACTTGTGATATATATATATATATATATATATATATATATATATATATATATATATATATTCTATACTTGTCAAATTCATTATTTTGTCTTTATACTCATTAAAGCTATACAAAAATACTTAACAAATAAAAAAAACTTTCTACGGGCATATATATATATATATATATATATATATATATATATATATATCTAATATTATACATGTGCATATATGGTTGATTAAAAAAAATTATAATACACAAAGAAAAGGAAAAAAAATAGTTTACATTATAAATTAAAAAGAATTTCACACATTACTAAGAATCAATAAAAGTACATACGTCTTCTTTATGTCCAGTTGCACATTACACACCCATAAAAGAAAAAGTTAGAGAAAAAAATTATTACTTAATCTAATGTACATAATATATACATACACACACGTAATTAAAATTTTATATCACATACTTTCATCTTAATAAGAAATTACATTTCAAAGAAATTTTATCTATAAGAAATTCTCATAATGACTAACTTAAAATTTTAATTTTCCATCACACAATTTAAATTTTCACATAGCTAAATTTTGGGGTTTCACAGGAACAAAGAACAACAAGTCATATATTGTTAACTCGAATGATGATGATGATTCAGACTGCAGTAAGTCAGGTGATGAGAACACTAACCTTCTCACTCTTAATGTTGTCACATATGGTAAAGATGAAGATACTGGTGATTCTACTCAGACCAGAAGTTGGCTGAACAACTTCCTGATGACTGGAGCAGTGATGACGAGGTTGATATTAATGAGGCGAATATTATCAAGAATTATTGTTTGCTGCATGAGAAATGGCTTGTTTTGATTGAGAACAACAAGAAGTTGAGTCAGACTATAGCTAGTCTGAAGTTCGAGAAGAATGGTCTTGAGAATAAGGTATATGATATTATCATTGAGATTCATGAATTATCTGATAGTGTGGTTATGTTGAAGGATCAGGTAACACAAACTAATAGACGTTACTATGAGGCATCTAAAGACTTGAGTCAGCTAAGAAAGAATGTGAAGATGCTGAATTCTAGCTCCCGCAATCTTAACTCCATTATTGTTTCATAGAGGAGGACTAGAGACAACAGAGGACTTGGATTCTATGGCTAGTCATCACACACTGAAACCAAGTTCATGAAAGCTAGTAAGAGCATAAAGAAGTCTACGGCCAAGAAGATGTTCAACCAACTACATAAACATGTCACTCGAACAACTAGTAGATAGAAGAAGAAGAAGAAGAAGAAGAAGAAGAAGAAGAAGAAGAAGAAGAAGAAGAAGAAGAAGAAGAAGAAGAAGAAGAAGAAGAAGAAGAAGAAGAAGAAGAAGAAGAAGAAGAAGAAGAAGAAGAAGAAGAAGAAGTGGGTATTCCACTATTGTAATAAAGCTAGTCACATCAAGCCTTGTTGTTTCAAGTACCAGACTAATCTAAGACTAAAGAAAGGGAAGAATTGGCTCCTATAAGACCGAGGGATTGGTTGTATTAGACTCAGAAACAACTGTTAGTTTTGATTTAGAAAAATGAAAAGATAGTTCATCAAACACCACATCTCTAGTTATAAACTGCCTGCCTTTTTCACTTAGGAACTTTAACCCTTTGTGTGTTAGACTACAATCAAGAAAAGTACATGGTGAGGATCTAAAGTCAAACTTATGCTTATTGTACGGTCTGAGGTTGGGGAAACAAAGATAACCAAACGTTTTCAGAGTTGTGTAGTCATGGTACTTTTTGTAAAGGATATGATCGTGTTTGGAAGTCCAAGACTACAATTGATAATCTATTTATCAAATAGATAGCAGTCCTAAAGGCTTCATCCCCAGTATTTTAGAGGCATGAAAACTTGGGCAAGAAGAGACAGACCACAATCAACTATATGTCTATGTTTTCTTTCAGATTTGCCATTTTGTTCATGAATATGGGGGACATAAATGTTGATTGTGAATACCTTGGGAGGTAAGGTATTTAGTGTAGACTCTATACTCACCACCCAATCAGTTTGCAGGTTTTTTATTTTGTGGCGAAATTGGAGTTCACCTTGTGTTTTGAATAGAATGAAAGTGTCTAAGGCTTCTGATTAGTTTTTAAGTAAATAAATCTAGGTATATCAAGAAAATCTATCTATGAAATGAACGTAATGCATGTATCCATTACTAGAGGGAATAAGTGATGGTCCCCAAATATCACAATAAATCATTTGAAGAGGTGAAATGTGTTTGGTATTAGAAACACAAAATGGAAATTTATGTACTTTACCAAGACACGGGCTGAACAAATGTAACTAAAATCTTTATTTATCCTTATAAGATTACAAGATTGTAGGACCTTTATCACAACTTTATCATAAGGATCTCTTAAGCGATTCTGCCATAACAAAAGTCCTTAGAGATATTATTTTGGCTACACCTAGTACAGGCTAACAGACAAGATACATTGACAGGTTGAGGGTCATTCAAATAGTTTTGTGTGGGTTTTTGTGATGTGCTGACTGGTGTAAGAAGTGTCATTTGTGAAGAACCAAACACATACAATCCAGCTTTAACATTCCCCTCAATTAAAGTAGCATTGGTGTTGAGATTCTTGACAACACAAAAAAGCAAGATGAAATTCAAAGAAAACGTTGTTGTCTTTAGCAAACTGAGACACACATAGCAAGTTTTTGGTGATTTTGGGTACATGTACGAGCTTATTGAGGATCTGGTTTTTATGCAATATAAGGTGAGTTAAAACATGATTAACCAATATGAGAAATGCATAAACCCTTACCATCCCCCATGTGGACTTGATCTTGACCATAGAATTTTGACTTGTTGGTGAAGTGACTTGATCAAGTAGTACTCAGCTCGCATGGCACGTTCAAGACAGTCATCAACAGTGGTAGCTGGCTGATTTCCACTATCAATGGCTAAGGCTAATTCCTGTCGGAACATGTCCATCATCCTCCTAACTCTTTCTGCTTCCGTCGGAACCAAGTGAGGACATAGTCTGGCCAACTAGTTGAACTTACTAATAGCCTTAGTCACCGTCATCGTGCCCTGTTTCAGCTCTGCAACCTCATTCTCTTAGGCATTCATCGCTCTCATGTTGATATTCTTCTTGTTTACAAAGTCATAGTGCGTACATCCCTCTTGTTGCCACTATTTCTCACTAATAACATGCGTCTTTCTTTACGACAAAGGACGCACATATGACCATCTTATGCTATGTATGTTCATAAAGTTGAAGATCGTATTGATCTCTGACATCCACTCGCCAGCTACTAAGGGATCAGTCAATCCTTCAAATTCGAGAGCTCTCATCATTCTAAATCTCTCAAAGAGATCACCAACAACAGTGAATTGTCCTATTAGAGGCACAACTTGAGGAACTGATTGTGCTTCCGCAGGCATATGTGCATGAGCTAGCGATAGTGGTGGTGATTGTTCACCTTCTCCAACTTCCTTACTTCCTTGGTGAAGTTCGTTCCTCAAATCGTGTATCTCTACTTCTTGAGCTTCTTGAGCTTCCGTATGAAAAATTAGGAGTGCTAACTCAACTAATACACAATACTAGTATTGAAAATTTTCAGATATTGCCTAAAAGACAATTCATTTATTCATGAATTCTAGTTTACTATAGAAGATTTTATTTGGAAATGAAATCAAACCTAATCACAACATAAGATGGCACATTGAAGCCACTAGAAAAATTCATATGAATTCTCAAAAACAAAAGGATTGTATGAATACAAAAATGAATAAGAGTAGTGCCATCTCAGAATAATGAAAGGAATAACAACATATCATCACAATATAGTTAATCTACATAGTTATTCCTTAGAGAATAACTCTAACATACAATTGTACTAAAACTTACTTGAGTAATGGATGCAACTGTGCGATCGAATAGCAAGGGTGGTCATAGGTTCGTTGCTCTGATACCAACTGTGACGACCCGACTTTTCGGACCGTCTTACTTTACTTACTTCTTTTGCTTATAAAAATTTTGTATAAAAAAGATGAGGATTTTTTTTTCCTTTTATCATGTAATACTCTTAAAAAACCGTAATCTAGAAATTCACAAATTATATATATATATATATATATATATATATATATATATATATATATATTTAAAAAAAACATATATTCTCAAACACTAAGTACGATAAAATCATACCAGTCCTTATCAAAATAATTTGATTGAAAATATAACAAGGAAATGAATAAAAAACTAAACCTTTAAACTATGATCATGGTAAAGCTTTGACCTTGAAAATATTTTGACGTTTACTCTAAAACCGGTATTTTAGTAGTAATTTAAAAGAAAATAAATTATAATAAATTTTCTAATCAAGCTAAGGAGAGAACATTACAAAACTATAACATAATACTTAATCTACATGAAGAATTTATTTTAGGAATTGTAATAAATATAAATTATTTAATGCGTAGCGGAAGTCTTTCTTACGCGTAGTGGCAACCATAACCCAACCCTCTTGCTATCGATGCCGCTGCTCCATACTCACCACTTAGCAGTAAGTTGTTTACCTACAGCACATACGTAACATTTTCGTGGAAATGAGCTATCGCTCAGCGAGAACAATATAAAACTCACAAAACAAGATGAGTAATGCAATGCATGAACCGGTTATTAGTATTTTCGTTCTAATAGGTGACATGGTCTTTCTTAACATAAATCTTATCATATTTTATATCGGGGCTCCCCTAGAGTAGTCGTACCAATTTCAGTGTACACTTTGGAAACCAAGATATGGGGTTGCAAAGTCTCATATTTCGCTCCATCTTAAAAACTTATAACATATGAGAAATTTCCCCATTTGGGCCCGTAATTCGGCTCGAGAAATTCTCTTTAAGACCTCCGTAGCTCGAGGCGGTACGACTCTCTTACTTATCTTTTCACTTTATTATTTAAGTGACATGCAATATGACATGTAATATAAATAAACATTACACATAACATCATACGTGACATGATTATAACTAAATAAAATAACATGACCAATGCATATGAAACATAACATAGCTCAACATTAACTAGCATTCCATGTATCATACAGTTAGCATAAAGACATGCACAACATCAACATACATAACGTCATATAATTCAAAAACATGTCGTTAATACTCCATTATCATCGCTTATCATATCATAGCACAACATAGTCTAAAATTCATAAACGTAGATATGTAATCATCGCATAATATATAAGAACTCATAAATCACATCATCATACTTAAACATATCGTACCTATAAACAGAACTACACAATACTATCAAACAAACCACGTCATGAATCGCGAAAAATCATCATAATTTTATTTAAAACTAATATGTGCTATAGTGAGAATGTTCTCACCTGGATTTGAAAATTTCGATCTTTGATCGTGAACGGCTTAAACGCTCTACGTACTCGGTTCAAAATCTAATAGGAAATGATTAATAATTAGGAAAATCACTTAATACCCACTAAAAATTAATATTCTAGACATAAAAGTTTTCTGAAAAAAATAGAACTCATCGTTAAGGGAAATTACTAAAATACCCTTAGCCTTGGAATCTCGACTAAAAAGAAATGTTGAGCTAAATTCTTCAAAACATTTCAGAAAATATTAAATAATATGCTGAATAATTTTTTCTGAAGAAACAATGCCAAAAACAACTTTTAGCTATTCCTTAAAATTCATATACTGAAAATTTTAATTACAAAGCAAAAGATAACGTACTCTTATACATTGAATTCAAACAAAATTGTTTAGCGTAACGTTTATTTTTCTAAAGCTCTATCAATTCTGTTCAATAATATTTTCCAAGAAAAAGGATATACAATATAAACTTAGCAAAACTTAGAACATAAAATAATATCTAATATTCTGAAAATTACCAAAAATTTAACCATTGTTAAAAAAAATATACTAAATTACCATTCTGTAATCATTTCATCTCAGAATAAGATATATATATATATATAGTATTTTAAATAATCATTTTCTTCGCTGCTAAGAAAATAACAAAATCAACTTGAATGTGAATTATTCTTTAATTTCTTAAAGAAAATACAAAAATAACATTTTTATGAAGGTTCTAAAAAAACGTTCTAGTAAAGAGTAAAATTTCGTACGAAGATACCTCTGTAGCAGTGGAAAAGAATTGCTCCAAAATACGTCTTAAAAACACCAAAATCGAAAGGGACTATGTGAGAGAAAGACTATATGAGAATGAGAGAGTGAATAGGGACTTTGTGAGAGAGACAGCATGTGTGTGGTACGCATTAATACTCTTAACTGGGTAAATAAAAGAAATTAATATCTATCCCTAATAACTTTGCAAAAATACCTCCATCAGATATCTCAAAATTTCAAAGTATCCTATCGTATTATTTATTAATTAATTCATGGTTTCTATGAGGAGCACATGCTCCGAAAATATCAGCCCACTTAACCACAAAAAATTGGCTTCTTATTTCCGTATATATATATATATATATATATATATACACACACACACACGTAATACACGGCATTCACACAAAATAATTTCCATTAACGCATGAAAAGACTTTTATTTAAATATGTTTTTCTCTTAAGAAAAACCTTACTGTGCCATACATGTCAGATTAATACTAAAACATTAACTTGTAGACATACCAAATATTTTGGATACTAAAAAAAAGAATCGGTATAGTTTACTTTTCCTTTATGACATATTTAATATGTAAATAGTTATTAACGTAAAACGTTATGCTATATATATACATATATATATACTAGTCTGGAACACGTGCTTCGCACGTGGTGTTTGTAGTTGTAATCAGTAAATAATAAAAATACATATGATTTAATTTACCATGTTTTTCTTCAAAGAATGATGTTAGAAATGAATATAAAGATATCAAATATTTCCACCATACATAATACGTAATCAGTTTAATTTTTGAGAGGGTCTCATAATAATTGCAAAAATTTAAAGGAATATTTAGTCAATAACATGTTGTGAGAAAAATTAGTAATGGTTTGGGACGAAGCAAATAAACATTTTTATATTACATAATTTGAAATAGGGAAAAATATACATATGAACCAATCAGTGGTGGTGTAAAAAAACTTAGTACCTGGTCATGCATTAGTTATTTATTCTCTAACACGAATATGTTATACTATGTTGGCAACGTAAAATAAATAAAAAAAAAGTTTATACATACCTCAACGATGTTAATACACCTTAATACAGTAAAGAAATTAAATAAAGATGGATGCTATTTTCGTCACACTGTAGAGATTGACTGCTCATACATACCCCTATATCACACCAATCCACAGACGAAGAAAAATTATATTAGATTAAATACATCAATGAGTCTCATAAGAGCTTACAGATACACTATCTAATTTCTAACATCCATCAAAGCAAATTGATCGTGTGCTAATTTATTACGTCTCAGTATTATTTTTATTTTCATTGATTGTTTTCTAGAAAAATAGAAATATCAATTAAAAGAATCATTCAAAAAAATAAAAATAAACCTTAAATGCGACGGTTTACAAATCCAAACTCACCACAACAACATTCATATCAGAGACTCGAATGCTTTGTATCAAACTCCTCAGCCACCATCTTAATTCCCTGTGAATAAAGAAGAAAAAATTACATATAAGACCACAAGCTTATAAAAAATAAAGCATTCTTCTTGAATCATGCCGAAGAAAACCAAAACCTTTGTTTACCTGAACACCTACAGTGTTTTGGGCCGTGACAGCAGCTATAACCGTAGGGCAGTAAACTCCATGGCAGTGCAAGCCTTGAAGTTGGCTTGAATCTCGCCGCCCGGTTCGTGATACCAGTCTGCTCTTTTTCAAAATTCCATGTTCTTTTGGTAAAACATTAGTAGACGTGGATTCTATAGGCAAGTCAAATTTTGTTCTGCTGGTTATGGTGAAAGTATTAGAAGCATATAGCACTATATCATTTTATTAGTAGTATTTATTTTCTCTTCACATGGGTTTGGATTTACGTTTTTTTTTGGGTTTTTATTAGCTCTGTATTAAATTGTGACTATAACCGATAGTATCTATAATGCTGGCCATCCTGAACGGCCTAAATATGCGCAGATTTTGGAAAAAATACCCTAATAGGTACTATTTAATGACAGTTTTAAAAAAGAAAACGCACATAAATGAAAGTTATATAAAATTCATACTCATAAATGACACCTTTACTCATAAATGACAGTTTTAAAAAAGAAAACCTAATAGGCAATTTTAATTTCTATAACTTTTATTTAATTATTTTTTCTTCCAATTTGTTTCAAATTTTGGAACATAATATCAAAAGAAAAGAAAAGAAAAGAAATAAAAGTAAAAAAGCAAAATAGCCTGAATCAGTTTTTTGTTTACTTCATGAAAAGAGCTATGCATACCCAGCAACTTGTCCGTTGGAATACCAGGGCCTCCACTGGTCCACAATCGCATAGCCGACCGATCTAGTCCACGCTTGAGTCCCCGTGTATGGAACACACATATCGTGATCGCCGCTGCTCACAAACAATCACATTCTCTAAACGATTTTCGCCTATATATTTCTAATCATCCACTGCGAAACGACGATCATCGAAAGTCTTACCTGAAAATGAGCGCTCGGTAGCCCTTGGACGTCAAGTTTTTGTGGTACGCAATCATGCTTCCCATGTCATGCATGTATGAGATCTTTCCGGTACATAACTCCCAATTACCAACCAAGCTCTTCTAATTTTTTTGAAAAAAAAAATATATATTTTCCATCACATTTTGACACCTTGTTGAAACATAAACAGAGGTCTAATTCTGGTCATTAGCCATAATCCATAGAAAGAAGAAATGGGGATAGATCATAGAAAGAATAATACCACTTCTGGTCTAATTCTGATCATTAGCCATAATCCATGAGCAATTGCAATTAAAGTTGTCCAAACAGAGGTTATGTATGATTGATCGACTTCTCTGCTACGATAGATCTGCGTGAACTGTAAAGACTCTGCCATATTATCTTATCTCTTCCCTACGTTGAACGAGAATATAACACAATTAAACCACAAAAAAAAGAGATAATCACACTATGAAGTCATAATTTTTTCAAGGAAAAAAAAATGAAAACAGATTTCATGTAACAGTAATGGCACTTCCAAAACAGCCAATTAGGTTCTCGAATTGAAGCAGCTTTCTCCCCAAATGGAAAACACTAAATATATTTCATTTGAAACTAAAATATTTAAACACAAATACGCCATCGAAAATCAAAGAGTTCGAAATTTCCAGAATCTACCTCATCGAACGAAGGATTCTCGAACACGCGAGCTTTTTGCAGACTCATATGGTCAGTGGCGGCGGCAATATAGAATCTGGGGGCGAATCGGTCTTTCTGCAGTACAGACAATAAGTTCAGCATCTCCGCAGTGTGACCCCCTGAAAGTGTAAGTAACCAAACCCATTTTTATAAAATCAGACAGAAAATTATTTTTTTTACCAAGAAAAAAAAATATATTCTTGCTACCTTGCTATATTCTTTTCAAAATTTTGGCTTTATCTTTATTTAGTTTTCACAAAGCGGCATTTTTCTAAGAAGTCTTTTTGACACACAAAAATAGATTTTTAAGGGGAAAAAAAAATTGTAAGAGTTGAGCTATACCTGAACCCAACACAATAAGGGTACTGAATGGTCTTGAAGCTTTTCCTCTGGCTTTTAGTGGCTTCCCCGTCCTCCATATAACATATACGAAACGAATCGAAATTATAACAACACAAATTGTGATCGCAGTCACACTAATTGCTAGGCTCGAGGACATGGCTGCAAAACATCACGACAATACAGTCAATTGCGATATTCATCTTAAAGCTTCAAACTTTGAAGACCAGTGAAAAAAAAAATAACAAACATTACCTTTTATTACTGGTTTATCATGAATCAAAATCCCTTTTGAAAAGGGATACACAAACCTCTATTTCCAACCAAGGGTGGTCAGAGGGTTGACGAACAAGGAAACCCTAGAAAACCGAAAAAGAGGAAATCGAACAAAACCCCAAAAATCAACAAACATCCATAACATTAAACACTTACCTTCTCAAATTCCATATTCCGCTGAAGATCTGACTCGGTATGACCCGCGTCGGAGATCGGTTCTGTGATCCCATGTGTCTCAGCCGCCGGCTTCGTGAGACGAAGAATTACCCGGACTCTCAGAGCCAACCATCTCTCTAGACGAACAAGGAAACCCGACAAAACAAAAAAAAAGAGGAAATCGAGCAAGTTAGGTTTTCGGGAATTATAGGGTTAGCTGAGTTTTGTGAGACGAAGAATTACCCGGACTCTCAGAGCCAACCATCTCTCTAGACGAACAAGGAAACCCTACAAAACAAAAAAAGAGAAAATCGAGCAAGTTAGGTTTTCGGGAACTATAGGGTTAGCTGAGTTTTTTGGGGGCAGAGAGAGAGCGGGCTTCGGGTCAGAGAGCGTTAATTTTCGGGGAAGATATTGAGACTAAGAAAACGGAGAGAGATTAATGACGTGGAAGTGAGGTGTCGAGTCAGGATTGGTTAAAAACAAGATGAATAGTCTATGAATAGTCAAATCACTTAAAATTAATTTGTTTTTCTTAACTAACATACATTAAAGAGATAATAAGAATTATAAAGCAAGTATCGTATTCACAAACATAAAACTAATATTTTCCATAGTTTTTCAATCAACACACGCAATCCTAAAATGCAAAGATGTGAAAGAAAAAAAGAAAAGTATGATGTTCGTTTAAAATAAAATAAAAATTAGTTTAATCAAAGTCTAGGTTTTTTGTTGGAGGTAGATGTTGCAGGGGAGAGATCATCATATTTGTTCTCCAATTCTTGGCCGATACAATTAAGCTCGGAGAGCTTGTAAACTTGGCTAACGGTGAGTTGGTGTTGCCTTCCTCTTGAATTAACAATTCTCGTGTCTTGAACATAGAACGCTTTTGTGATAGCTTCTTTGGCCTTGAATATTGGTTTCAAGGAATCTTTTGGCGTACCCTGTTTTAGCAAATGTGATTTAGTTTTGTAAATTATTCAAAATAATTTAGATAAGCAATACACATATCCATTTATTGATTTACCTGCTCCAAAATTTTGGATATTTGTGAAGCCTTGCATGAAAAGATCTTTTCAGCAGTGTAACCAAAGCACGTAGCTTCAAATTTTTCTGAGCCATCCGTCAAAATGAACTGAATGCGTAACCTACAAAGTACTTACACGCATGTGAGAGATATTGTTTCAAATTTGGAGTTCAACGATTAAAAAATTCTATGCATAGCACATACCACGGCACGACTTTACTCTTTTCAGTTCTACAACTTTGGCATGTGAAACGTTTATTGATCGGGAGGTTGGTTCCTTTCTTGCAATTCGAACATGCATTGTAGTAGAAACGCTGATCATAATTTACGACCGACGCCGTCGCTTTGACCCAATAATTTCCAGATTTATTCTCCTATTCACGTTTGAACTTTTAGACAATGAAAAATTTAATTTAACAAATAGAATGTAATAGTTTTCTTTGATACCTTCATGTTGGTATTTATGAATTCAGCAAGCAGTAGTAAATCTTGTTCTTTGGGTGGTGGTATAGGTTGCGTCGTTGGGTTCTTCTTTTGTTCTTTTGCCAACTTTTTTAGAGTTGATTCATTTTCCATATTCCTAGATTTAGGGAAGAAAAAAAAAGGTTAGTGTTAGCAAAAAGAATAAAGATTCACAATTTGAAGTCACATGAAACAACATGCATGTATATACCACTGAGAAAGAGATTTGGCAATGGAGAATTTAGGGTCAATATAAATTGTGCTCGATCCTTTTGTCGACAAGACGATGCCACCTAGGGAAAAAAAATTATTGAGCGATAATTCGTCATATGATATTAGAAATAGTTCCAAACTATTGTTGAATAACCATTATTAACAATCCTCAACAAATAGTATAGATTTCTAGAAATTCACCCTAATCGTAATTATTACTTGTGTAAAATGTGTGTATACATATATATAGATCGGTTTTGTGTGGAAATAACAATTAGCACTAAGTAGTAATTTATTAGCTAGCATATTTTTATTATTATTATTTTTTATAATAGTAGCTGTTGAAACTTGTTTTGAATCTTGTTCATGCCTTAATCCGATCTGTTGTGGCACATATTCAACAATTATTTATATTTCGTAAATCACTAATCTACGTAAGGTATATTAAAATATTTTTAGGCCATACACATATGGATCTACGAGCTATACAAAATAGAAGTAATGGAACTAATTTAAATTTTTTTAAACGAAGAAGTTATAATGGAGTAAAGTTTATCTTTCCAGTCAAAATAGATACTACGGATTACTATATATATATATTACATAGCCACATAAAATATGTTGATGTGTTATTGTAAACCTACATATTTTTACGTTCAAAACATAAGGTTACCAAATTCTATGTGTGTTATTGGTGAAAATCTACATATTTATACGTACAACAAGGAAAGCCTGCGAAATTTAGTCTCACTATTCTGTATGGTTTAATTAAAAAGCCAAAGAAATTTAAGTATTTTATAAACGATAAAATTTGAGTAATTAAAGCACCAGAAAAAAAAAGATTTACCTTGATAGTTTTTGGCTTTCAAATTAATTCCTGCAATAACCGGCCTGGTTTTCTTCATAGCTGAAATTAGGTTCGCTTCGTTTGTTGCAAAATTATCCCACAACGCTAATTTGATTACTTCAAAGCTGAGAGGAAAAATTAAAAGTGTTAAAAAAAAATTAATGAGTAAGGAGTACCAATGAGAACTACAAAGAAAGACGAACCTTTGATCGATCAATGTTAATTGACAGAAATCTACATTGTTTTTTAGATCTTGTTTCGAAATGTGAACGACGACTCCTAAGACGTCTGCCAAAAAATATGTTATGGAGATAAAATTAGAAATAATACAAAGTTAGACATCGTTTTGAATATGTATGAGACAATTTGTTAATTTTATAATACGTACTCAAATCGGTTTCTGTATCGACGAAAGTCTTGCACAAGTCGAGCGAAGTGAAGTTGTATAATTTTTCGATCATTGCTATGTTGTCTTGTTATATTTCTAATCATCCACTGCGAAACGACGATCATCGAAAGTCTTACCTGAAAATGAGCGCTCGGTAGCCCTTGGACGTCAAGTTTTTGTGGTACGCAATCATGCTTCCCATGTCATGCATGTATGAGATCTTTCCGGTACATAACTCCCAATTACCAACCAAGCTCTTCTAATTTTTTTGAAAAAAAAAATATATATTTTCCATCACATTTTGACACCTTGTTGAAACATAAACAGAGGTCTAATTCTGGTCATTAGCCATAATCCATAGAAAGAAGAAATGGGGATAGATCATAGAAAGAATAATACCACTTCTGGTCTAATTCTGATCATTAGCCATAATCCATGAGCAATTGCAATTAAAGTTGTCCAAACAGAGGTTATGTATGATTGATCGACTTCTCTGCTACGATAGATCTGCGTGAACTGTAAAGACTCTGCCATATTATCTTATCTCTTCCCTACGTTGAACGAGAATATAACACAATTAAACCACAAAAAAAAGAGATAATCACACTATGAAGTCATAATTTTTTCAAGGAAAAAAAAATGAAAACAGATTTCATGTAACAGTAATGGCACTTCCAAAACAGCCAATTAGGTTCTCGAATTGAAGCAGCTTTCTCCCCAAATGGAAAACACTAAATATATTTCATTTGAAACTAAAATATTTAAACACAAATACGCCATCGAAAATCAAAGAGTTCGAAATTTCCAGAATCTACCTCATCGAACGAAGGATTCTCGAACACGCGAGCTTTTTGCAGACTCATATGGTCAGTGGCGGCGGCAATATAGAATCTGGGGGCGAATCGGTCTTTCTGCAGTACAGACAATAAGTTCAGCATCTCCGCAGTGTGACCCCCTGAAAGTGTAAGTAACCAAACCCATTTTTATAAAATCAGACAGAAAATTATTTTTTTTACCAAGAAAAAAAAATATATTCTTGCTACCTTGCTATATTCTTTTCAAAATTTTGGCTTTATCTTTATTTAGTTTTCACAAAGCGGCATTTTTCTAAGAAGTCTTTTTGACACACAAAAATAGATTTTTAAGGGGAAAAAAAAATTGTAAGAGTTGAGCTATACCTGAACCCAACACAATAAGGGTACTGAATGGTCTTGAAGCTTTTCCTCTGGCTTTTAGTGGCTTCCCCGTCCTCCATATAACATATACGAAACGAATCGAAATTATAACAACACAAATTGTGATCGCAGTCACACTAATTGCTAGGCTCGAGGACATGGCTGCAAAACATCACGACAATACAGTCAATTGCGATATTCATCTTAAAGCTTCAAACTTTGAAGACCAGTGAAAAAAAAAATAACAAACATTACCTTTTATTACTGGTTTATCATGAATCAAAATCCCTTTTGAAAAGGGATACACAAACCTCTATTTCCAACCAAGGGTGGTCAGAGGGTTGACGAACAAGGAAACCCTAGAAAACCGAAAAAGAGGAAATCGAACAAAACCCCAAAAATCAACAAACATCCATAACATTAAACACTTACCTTCTCAAATTCCATATTCCGCTGAAGATCTGACTCGGTATGACCCGCGTCGGAGATCGGTTCTGTGATCCCATGTGTCTCAGCCGCCGGCTTCGTGAGACGAAGAATTACCCGGACTCTCAGAGCCAACCATCTCTCTAGACGAACAAGGAAACCCGACAAAACAAAAAAAAAGAGGAAATCGAGCAAGTTAGGTTTTCGGGAATTATAGGGTTAGCTGAGTTTTGTGAGACGAAGAATTACCCGGACTCTCAGAGCCAACCATCTCTCTAGACGAACAAGGAAACCCTACAAAACAAAAAAAGAGAAAATCGAGCAAGTTAGGTTTTCGGGAACTATAGGGTTAGCTGAGTTTTTTGGGGGCAGAGAGAGAGCGGGCTTCGGGTCAGAGAGCGTTAATTTTCGGGGAAGATATTGAGACTAAGAAAACGGAGAGAGATTAATGACGTGGAAGTGAGGTGTCGAGTCAGGATTGGTTAAAAACAAGATGAATAGTCTATGAATAGTCAAATCACTTAAAATTAATTTGTTTTTCTTAACTAACATACATTAAAGAGATAATAAGAATTATAAAGCAAGTATCGTATTCACAAACATAAAACTAATATTTTCCATAGTTTTTCAATCAACACACGCAATCCTAAAATGCAAAGATGTGAAAGAAAAAAAGAAAATTATGATGTTCGTTTAAAATAAAATAAAAATTAGTTTAATCAAAGTCTAGGTTTTTTGTTGGAGGTAGATGTTGCAGGGGAGAGATCATCATATTTGTTCTCCAATTCTTGGCCGATACAATTAAGCTCGGAGAGCTTGTAAACTTGGCTAACGGTGAGTTGGTGTTGCCTTCCTCTTGAATTAACAATTCTCGTGTCTTGAACATAGAACGCTTTTGTGATAGCTTCTTTGGCCTTGAATATTGGTTTCAAGGAATCTTTTGGCGTACCCTGTTTTAGCAAATGTGATTTAGTTTTGTAAATTATTCAAAATAATTTAGATAAGCAATACACATATCCATTTATTGATTTACCTGCTCCAAAATTTTGGATATTTGTGAAGCCTTGCATGAAAAGATCTTTTCAGCAGTGTAACCAAAGCACGTAGCTTCAAATTTTTCTGAGCCATCCGTCAAAATGAACTGAATGCGTAACCTACAAAGTACTTACACGCATGTGAGAGATATTGTTTCAAATTTGGAGTTCAACGATTAAAAAATTCTATGCATAGCACATACCACGGCACGACTTTACTCTTTTCAGTTCTACAACTTTGGCATGTGAAACGTTTATTGATCGGGAAGTTGGTTCCTTTCTTGCAATTCGAACATGCATTGTAGTAGAAACGCTGATCATAATTTACGACCGACGCCGTCGCTTTGACCCAATAATTTCCAGATTTATTCTCCTATTCACGTTTGAACTTTTAGACAATGAAAAATTTAATTTAACAAATAGAATGTAATAGTTTTCTTTGATACCTTCATGTTGGTATTTATGAATTCAGCAAGCAGTAGTAAATCTTGTTCTTTGGGTGGTGGTATAGGTTGCGTCGTTGGGTTCTTCTTTTGTTCTTTTGCCAACTTTTTTAGAGTTGATTCATTTTCCATATTCCTAGATTTAGGGAAGAAAAAAAAAGGTTAGTGTTAGCAAAAAGAATAAAGATTCACAATTTGAAGTCACATGAAACAACATGCATGTATATACCACTGAGAAAGAGATTTGGCAATGGAGAATTTAGGGTCAATATAAATTGTGCTCGATCCTTTTGTCGACAAGACGATGCCACCTAGGGAAAAAAAATTATTGAGCGATAATTCGTCATATGATATTAGAAATAGTTCCAAACTATTGTTGAATAACCATTATTAACAATCCTCAACAAATAGTATAGATTTCTAGAAATTCACCCTAATCGTAATTATTACTTGTGTAAAATGTGTGTATACATATATATAGATCGGTTTTGTGTGGAAATAACAATTAGCACTAAGTAGTAATTTATTAGCTAGCATATTTTTATTATTATTATTTTTTATAATAGTAGCTGTTGAAACTTGTTTTGAATCTTGTTCATGCCTTAATCCGATCTGTTGTGGCACATATTCAACAATTATTTATATTTCGTAAATCACTAATCTACGTAAGGTATATTAAAATATTTTTAGGCCATACACATATGGATCTACGAGCTATACAAAATAGAAGTAATGGAACTAATTTAAATTTTTTTAAACGAAGAAGTTATAATGGAGTAAAGTTTATCTTTCCAGTCAAAATAGATACTACGGATTACTATATATATATATATTACATAGCCACATAAAATATGTTGATGTGTTATTGTAAACCTACATATTTTTACGTTCAAAACATAAGGTTACCAAATTCTATGTGTGTTATTGGTGAAAATCTACATATTTATACGTACAACAAGGAAAGCCTGCGAAATTTAGTCTCACTATTCTGTATGGTTTAATTAAAAAGCCAAAGAAATTTAAGTATTTTATAAACGATAAAATTTGAGTAATTAAAGCACCAGAAAAAAAAAGATTTACCTTGATAGTTTTTGGCTTTCAAATTAATTCCTGCAATAACCGGCCTGGTTTTCTTCATAGCTGAAATTAGGTTCGCTTCGTTTGTTGCAAAATTATCCCACAACGCTAATTTGATTACTTCAAAGCTGAGAGGAAAAATTAAAAGTGTTAAAAAAAAATTAATGAGTAAGGAGTACCAATGAGAACTACAAAGAAAGACGAACCTTTGATCGATCAATGTTAATTGACAGAAATCTACATTGTTTTTTAGATCTTGTTTCGAAATGTGAACGACGACTCCTAAGACGTCTGCCAAAAAATATGTTATGGAGATAAAATTAGAAATAATACAAAGTTAGACATCGTTTTGAATATGTATGAGACAATTTGTTAATTTTATAATACGTACTCAAATCGGTTTCTGTATCGACGAAAGTCTTGCACAAGTCGAGCGAAGTGAAGTTGTATAATTTTTCGATCATTGCTATGTTGTCTTCTTGCACTTCTTCAATTGTTGTACTTCTTCTAAACGTTAAATGAGTGTGTGTTCCATGTAATTTGAACGCAGGTTTTTCTTCATCCACCGTCGCATTTGAAACATTATATGTTTTCCCTAACTCTAGAGTGTCTTGGAGAGTCTCGACGTCGTTGTTGAATATTGTCGCCCGTATCTTGTTTGCCTATTAAAAAAGAATTGTTTAAAATGGTAAATGTTATTAAAAAAAAAAAACAAACGTTGTTTTTTGAAAGCACTAACCTTCGAATCAATCAAAACCATGTTTTGGTGTTTGGCTCCCGTGTCTCTATTTTTCTATTCACAAACATAAAACTAATATTTTCCATAGTTTTTCAATCAACACACGCAATCCTAAAATGCAAAGATGTGAAAGAAAAAAAGAAAATTATGATGTTCGTTTAAAATAAAATAAAAATTAGTTTAATCAAAGTCTAGGTTTTTTGTTGGAGGTAGATGTTGCAGGGGAGAGATCATCATATTTGTTCTCCAATTCTTGGCCGATACAATTAAGCTCGGAGAGCTTGTAAACTTGGCTAACGGTGAGTTGGTGTTGCCTTCCTCTTGAATTAACAATTCTCGTGTCTTGAACATAGAACGCTTTTGTGATAGCTTCTTTGGCCTTGAATATTGGTTTCAAGGAATCTTTTGGCGTACCCTGTTTTAGCAAATGTGATTTAGTTTTGTAAATTATTCAAAATAATTTAGATAAGCAATACACATATCCATTTATTGATTTACCTGCTCCAAAATTTTGGATATTTGTGAAGCCTTGCATGAAAAGATCTTTTCAGCGGTGTAACCAAAGCACGTAGCTTCAAATTTTTCTGAGCCATCCGTCAAAATGAACTGAATGCGTAACCTACAAAGTACTTACACGCATGTGAGAGATATTGTTTCAAATTTGGAGTTCAACGATTAAAAAATTCTATGCATAGCACATACCACGGCACGACTTTACTCTTTTCAGTTCTACAACTTTGGCATGTGAAACGTTTATTGATCGGGAAGTTGGTTCCTTTCTTGCAATTCGAACATGCATTGTAGTAGAAACGCTGATCATAATTTACGACCGACGCCGTCGCTTTGACCCAATAATTTCCAGATTTATTCTCCTATTCACGTTTGAACTTTTAGACAATGAAAAATTTAATTTAACAAATAGAATGTAATAGTTTTCTTTGATACCTTCATGTTGGTATTTATGAATTCAGCAAGCAGTAGTAAATCTTGTTCTTTGGGTGGTGGTATAGGTTGCGTCGTTGGGTTCTTCTTTTGTTCTTTTGCCAACTTTTTTA